>NW_009936670.1:0-3393 GCF_000696875.1 Nestor notabilis
TTTTTCCTTTGACCCTGATCCATAAGCTCTTGACTCAATGTGCCATCCTATCAACTTCTGTTATAGCAGAACATTTCAACACAATGTAGTCAAAATAACATCTTGAATAGCAAAGCTCAGCACAAACCCAATCAACATCCCTGAAAGCTGAAAAGATGCTAGGATTGAATAGACAATGGAACAGCTGAAAGTCCACACACACATGACTTTCTGAGCTGTTTTGGGCTCAGTGCTCTGAACCCATTTCATGTGTGCACATGGGGGCCTGATGTGGTGTCTTGGTTCAAGCCCAGCTGGCAACCTGGAACCACGCAGCCGCTCGCTCACTCCCCCCCATCTTCCTTCCTCCCCCTGCTCACACAGGGATGGGGAGGAAAATCGGAGGAATGTAACTCCCACGGGTTGAGATAACAGCACTCCAGTAACTAAGGTATAATACAAACCACTACTGCTACCAATAATAATGGTAAGAGGAATAACAAGGGGAGAGGACACAACCGCTCACCACCTGCCAACCGATACCCAGCCTGACCCGAGCAGCGATCTGGGCCTTCCGGGTAACTCCCCCCAGTTTATATACTGGGCATGACGTGCTGTGGTATGGAATACCCCTTTGGCCAGTTTGGGTCAGGTGTCCTGCCTCTGCTTCCTCCTGGCTTCCCCTCCTCCCCGGCAGAGCATGAGACTGAGAAAAGTCCTTGGTCAGAGTAAACATTACCGAGCAACAACTAAAAACATTGGTGTTATCAGCGTTGTTCCCAGACTGAAAGTCAAAAACACAGCACTGCACCAGCTACTAAGAAGGAGAAAAAATGACTGCTGTAGCTGAACCCAAGAGAGGTGGAAATAAGTAACATCACCCTGTCTTGCTTGCTTTATGTCTCAAAATTAGTTTTAAAGCCACTGACCTTCACACTTAATAATAGCTATTCTTTATTCCTAATGGAGTATTGACTATCCCCAGAATCTATCCCCTTTTCCTTCCTCATCCCACCTTCCCCCCAAAAAAATGTGTTTGACTTTGTAAGGCATGAACTTAATAAGAATTTATGCAGCACAAGGAAAATTGCCATCAAGTGTAAATATATAAAATATACGGATATCTGTTCATGAACAACACCTCTTTCTGCAAGTATATTTCATCATTTAACTAGTTCAAATACAAATGACTTTTTAATACCAAAAGCTACATCTTTCAGTACTTCATAATACTTAACCATGCTGTAGTAACTAAATATAGCATTATAGAAAAAAGCAAATGAAGTAGCTGGTTTGGAAAGGAGCTATCATTGTATGCTATCAATGATGTTTTCTGGAGGCAAAATAATGATTTGTTGATATGATACAAATCATTGCTACCAGAATAAGAAAAACGAGAAACTGAGTAGCATGTTAGAAATAAATATTGGTAACGGTAGCTATTATCCTGTTGAACTCAGAAAGTTGTGTTTGTGATCCAATGTGTAGGATTGTAATGTGTTTACGCATATGTTCTTTCTCGCACTGTGTTGCTGTTAAGTGGTAATTAAAAAGGCAAAACAAAACCATCCAGTCATCTCTTCAACATCTTGGTCCAACTGTGCAAGTTACCACTGGTACTTGCACTTTTTGATCTTTTCTTAGTTGCACGATTGGTTGGATATAATTTCTTCCTCTTGGTCTGGCCACCTTATTTTTATTTTTGCCAACTTAAAACCAGAGCACTTTGAAAAAGACTAGCCAAAACAGCTGAGAGGCATACTGAGTTCTTAAAAATACAAAACCAAGAAACCTTTCATCTCAATGTTTTTTCCTTACAAATTACTTCCGCAGTCCTGCATAATTAGTAATTTAAGGTTCATTTTTGTTAAACCATGGCGATCTCAGTTATTTTACTGGATATTTTACTGCAGTGAAAACAATGAATGGAAAAAACTCATCAGAGCAGTTTAAGCTGCTTGAAAATTTGACTGCTTAGGTTCAATCATTTGCTACTAAAGGGTTTTATTTAGTTAAGCTATTCAGGCAGCCCAAGGATTTGACTGTTTGATGTGTAGAACGTGAGTTAAGCTAGCAATGCCATTGTTCCATCAAAGAAAAGTAAATGATGAGCAGTGCTGCTTCAAGGTGTCCCTTAAATCACACACACCTTTTCACCAATTTAGATTTACTTTTTTTCCCCCAATAACAAAAGGATAGTGATCTACTTGAACATGTTCCTTTCCCTTTTTCTTCTTACTGAAAAATTAGATTTGGTAAATGCTGGGAATAAACACCTTCAGAACCAAAGGAATCACATAAATCTTCTTGAGAATGCTATTTGATAATCAAAGTCACCAAACTGGAAGCTATTAAATCAGAACAAAAGCTTTCATTTTCTCAGCCCTTTATTCATCATGTTTATTACCATTTTCAATCACAGAAAATAATAAAAAATTTGTTTTCCCTGTAACACAACCCTGCTGTAACCTTCTCTGACAGGTTGTTTTTATTTGAGCATCTTTCAGTATGTTCAGAGTCCCTGCAACCAGGATTCTACTTTTAGGTACACATCAATCATTTCTGGCTAATACTCATAGCGGACAGCTAGAACTAATGTGATAATAGGCTAAGCACTTGTATGCCTACCACTCCCATGAACGCACTTCTTAAGCCTGCTGGCCAGGCAGCTGACAGTCCAGTGGGAACCTGTTGGCCTGTCCTGTTTCAACAGGATCATCCTTATTCTTCTCAAGTGGCCTTCTGGCTTTATGATATTTCATCTTGAGATATGGCACTTCACATGTTGGCATTATTTCTCTTGAGTCATTAGCACTGTCTCAATTGTACTTTGGTCTTTACTTTTCTTATCTTGCATGGGATGCTTTTCTACAGCTTGAGAAAAAAAACTCTTTTTTCAAAGCTTTCCAAGATCATAGAGCCTGTGCTTCTCAGGAAGTGGCTAATGGTCAGGAATAGGTGAACCCCTGTACTGTAGATCACGGAAAAATCATTTGTTCTCGACATTATTAGGTGTTTGGAGCCCAGCAACTGATAATATTTACCGGATATTTGGCGTTTAACCTTGCTTCTAGTGGTTTCCTAAGAGTTTGTCACACCTTGAAGCCTTTTACTGAAATGCTGAAACTCCCAACTCATGACAAGATACTTTATGGCAAGGATTACATCAGGAAGAAATGCCAGGAACAGAAAATACTTGAAAGAGGAGACTGATATCAAACTGCACAAAGACAAAACATTTGAACATATAAGAAAATAATAATAGCAAATGAGACATAGAAATGAGAACACGGAAATCAGAGATGAAAATGTTAAATACTTGTATACTTTATAACAAATTGTAGTAGAAGTCCATATTTCTGATATGGATCTGGGTTTCTTTAATACTTACTTGTATCTTTGCTAGTAGAAGTA
>NW_009936671.1:0-9842 GCF_000696875.1 Nestor notabilis
TCCAACCCTAGCTATTCTATGATTCTATATAGCTTTACAGCGCAGACATGGCCATGCCAGTAGTTCTAGGGATCAGCCATGACAGCTGTAACCCTATTAATTTTATTAGTACATATATATGGCTGGTAGGCCCAGAACCTGGTAGATTTAAAAATGGAGTACTTGCTGAGAACAAAAAACCGCTAAGCAATATCTGCATTTGGAGTGAGGTCAGGGTGAGAGAGATGCTCCACAGGAGTAGCATGGAGGTGAAGCAGCTTGTGCATATTAAGGCAAGGTCATCAGTAATCTTGGAAGCCTGTAACTGGAGCAGGGGAGAACAGCATGCCGTAAGAAAACTGACAAAATAAAACAAAGGAATAGTCATTAACATGCAAATTCAGGATTCAAGTGTAGCAAAGAAAACAAAACAGAGAAGACTTTTCTATGTCCACACAGGCTGTCACAGGAGAAGGAACATGAGCTCCAGATACCACTGAATATTTGTGGTGACCAAAATAGGAAAGTGCTTCTGAACAGGCAGGCATGGGGACAGCTGGTGATTTATGATGACACTAAGTCTTCTCCATGAGCTGTGATGGTCAGGTCCAGATTGAAGAATGCTTGCTTTCTACTTTACAGCTCTTTCAAACCAGATCCACTGCCTATCCGGTAATTTAAGAAAGGGGGAAGGAGATCTATTACTTCATCCTCATGTATGTTGCAGCTTTTCTTTGCTGCCACCTACGCTTCATCTGCCACTGCTTTAATCTGCCCACTCTCCCATTTCCACATGGCTCTTTTACAGCTCTGTCAGGAAGATATTCCTTCATCACCTGCACGCCTCACTTTGCCAGGTCACTTTCTCACACTCCAGCAACTGTTGCTCCTCCCCACAGTATCTTCAGACATATTTTTCATTAATCATTTCATCAATCAATCATTTTCCATGTTTATGTTATTCTCTTTGAGGGTTTTTGATTTTCCAAGTTACTTTTCTCCTGTGTTTTATTAGACTACAAGTATGCTTAGCTCTCTCCAAAGCTGAACATGAGCCCATAAGTTCTCAGACAGTGCTCTCAAGTTAATTAGAAACATATATTGTTAGAAACATGGCATCTTTGTTCAATTTATCCAGAAATTGCTCAGTAGTCCTGTGTGGCCTGAAGATACTTCAAGAATTTACAAAACATCGAGGAAGTGTACCTGAAGCACATTTCAAGCACTAAAAAATTTAGTAATAAACTAATAAAGAAATGAGGATGTTGTGCATCCTTAGGCATGAGTACTTTAACAGACTTTTCATAGTATCCAGCCCAAATTATTCTAGCTGCAGTGTAAGCAAAAATTAATCTGATTTCTTCTTTCACTTCCTAAACGAACAAAGAGAACAACTGATCATTATCTTTAATAGCACCCTTTACATAATGAAAGACTTCTCATGTTCCCCACTCAGTGTTTCATTTTCTAGATTAAACACAGACAGTGCTCTGAATCTCTCTTCACTTCCTAAGCCTCATGTTCCCTTTGCTACCCTCTGAATTCTCCCCAGTGAGTCCACATTTCCAGTCAAGGACAATGCCTGAAAGTAGGTGCAGTATTTCAGCTGGTCTCACCCCTGCCAAGAAGAGAGGTGTAATTAATCCCCATTTTACAAATAATGCTGCTGCTCAGACTTTTTCTTAAATAGCAGATTTCTCTTTGGTACATAACAGAATCCCACAGTAACTCAATATCCTTTGCTTTCCAAGGAACCTGGTGGGATTTTGCCACCTGGCCAGCTGCTCCCTACCTCCATTTCACATTTAGTTCTTACTCACATGAGCAGTATTTTGTTCCATTTATTGCTTTTGTTTAAGGTGTGAGGGAAATGCCCTGCTTTTTACTCCGCTTAGAAAAAGCCCACAGTTTCCATGCCTGACTTGAGGCCCCTTGCTTTTTGCAATATCTAATCACTGCATGACTCCACCCCCAGAAGATGCATGCTGTGACACTTCGTGTGATAAAACAGCTCTGAAGAGCAAACTCCCCCTTGTTGTCATGAAATTCATTTCTATTGCCAGCCATAGCATATGAGACAAAAAGACACACTCGGCCTCCATGTGGGTGACGCACAAGGCAAAATCTGAAAAAGAAACAGGAGGAAACTGATACGCTTGTTACTACAAGACAGAGATAAATACGAGAGAGACCAAATGGTTAAACCAGGCATAGGTGTCCAGGATCTTTTCCAGGAAGTTGATATGAAATGGATTACATAGCATTAAAAATTAAAACTAAAGGGGGGGGAAGGCTTAGTTGAAGGGTCTTGAAGTATCACATTGCCTAAACAGTCTGGGAATGGGAGGGAAGAAAACTAGCCTGTTGTTATGTCCAGGAGCTGAACAGCCTTCTTGTGGCAATCTTAGGGAAGAAAACTCACCTTCCAGGTCTTCTGCATTTACTGTTTACCACCTCTGTGCTACCTCCCCTTGACAGCATTGCAGTCAGCTTGTCCAAGTCTGTCCTGCAATTTCCTACACATTTTCAAGACATTCTGAAAGAGAAGAAAAGTAAAGCCAAGGCATTTCATTAAATTCTGACATGCTACAGCAAAGCCCTCCAGAAAAGACACATTTTTAATATCTCTGCCATTCATTAAATGAGATTTGCTCCCTGAGGTATTTCTCTTTCTGTGCTTGTTTGCAAATATGGTTCCAATGTGGCACTGACATATGCTTAGTTTCCACACAAAATCATGTCACTGAACCCCATGGGTAAAATTCGATCCCATTACAGTAAAAAAAGACTTGTCCATTGACTCACCTGGGTATAGCATTTAATCAGTAAGACTGCACAAACAGTTAAGCTAAGAATGAGTTTGCTGATACAGCAGCTATTCTAGTGAAAGTTTGAGGATATTTTATACATAATTAGGAAGAAAAATAATGCATGTGTATGGTACTAAACAATACTCTAAAAATTGTTAAAGCTATTCAAATGCAGAAAAAAAAAATAATGTTACACAGAAAAATTACTTTGGTGAATTGCTTGTGGTTCTAAAGAGTCAGTCTATTTTATATAAGCTGCAACAATCCCTTTGAACAGCAGAGGACATTTAGTTACCCTAATTTGACCCTTGAATGGTATCCAGAGGGAAGAACAGTGGTAACAGTGAGGAAACTCAGCCTGGGGACGGGCAGAGAGAAAGGCACTTTTGTGCAGAGGCAGAATCCCACATGCCCACTTTCACACACGGACAAAGGAGGAAGGGGAACATTTATTTCTTCTGGTTTTTCTAATTTTTTTCCAAAGTCTGCATCACAAAATCTCTCCCAGGAAAATTGACAACAAGGAGGAAGCATCCTGCCTGGATAGGAAGCATTAGAATTCTCCTAGGAGGGACACCATTGTCGTGACTTTGCCATGAAGAAATGGGGCAGAGATAGAGGTGGTTGGGAGGGGTTCGGGCTGTCAGAGGCTTTGTATGCAGCAGGGAACTGCAGCTTTCTGTAAAACTGGGTGCTCTTGGCATGACTGTAAGAGCTGATCTGCTTCAGATATAGCCCAGAAAGTGGAAACAGTGTGGAAAGCCAGTACATTTGGCATCCTGTATATAGGATGTAGAGCTGTAACAAGGGCCATGAGTCTGTCTTTCGCCATGCAACCTAATAAGCCCCCACAGCCAATGTCTTTGCTACTACAGCCTACTCTCTCTCCCTGCCTGATCCTGCTGCAGCAGGGCTGATGGGAGCAGCACTCAGCAGCCACGAGGAACAAGGCAGAGGCAGAGCAGCACACAGCTCCCTGCTCACCACAGGCCACTAGTGAAACTGCTCTGGTGGCACCAGGGGTATCTGGCAGCTCACTTCAGCTCTGCATTTGAGCACTTTAGATAGACTGGAGGTAGAGACAGTACATGTTTGACACCCTCCTCCCACACAACTTCTAACTGTATGTCATGCAATCAGTGTTCTTTTAATCTAGATTAAGCCTGAAATGGATAATGCTCAATGCTGGTTTGCCCAGACCTCCAAAATTGCAAACTCTTTCAGATCTTCCAAATGGTGAAAAACAAACCACCTGCATTTTTGTAAGCATTTCAGTCTTTCCTTCATACCCTGATCTGAAACCATAATATACAAACTCTGTGCCTTCTGATGCAACAACCAATTTCAAGAAAGTGCAATAGGTAGCAGCAATCAAATAGGTGAGCTGGGGGAGGCTGAGCACAGCTCTCAAACACTCAGAAGTCCACCCGTCACTCTCAAGCCTCCAATCTGTTTATGCATTAGTAGAGTAGCAGTTAGCAATGCTGGCAAAGGAAACTGAAGGCTGGGTGTGGGAACAGGCTTCTGTCTCAGCACAGTTCTGATCTTCCCTTGATGCTTATGCTCCAGTCACGTCTCATGTACTCAAGAGATCGTTATCCCTCCTGCCTGCCCCAGCACCTCTGCACTGCCAGTATCACTTCAGTATTTGCCATCCAGCCCACGAGTTCACATGTTTATGCACATGTCTTTTGCTTTCTTTACTATTGCCTGCTTCATTTAAATTCATATGCCACCTACTAGCAGCAAGGCAAGAGGTTTTTTTCCTTCCATAATAAGTAATTTACTTCTGGGAGAACTTTATTTTTAACAATGGGAGAAACATTTGTCAAAAGACTCAAAATACTGTTTCTTTTTCCTGGGATATTTTAGACAGATTTTTCCCCTCTTTTTACATACCTTCAGTTCAGTTCCACCAATGCTTGCAATGGTCAGATAGACAACCTAACTTAAAATACTGCCACCAGTGCTTGAAATTCAGTCTCATGTGGATCTCTCTGAGCTGGGTTAGCAAGCACAGTATGTACAATCCCAGAGGCCTCTTGGAGCACTCTGGGCTAGATACCAAACCCCACTATCATCATCATGATTCAACCAGTGACTGTAACCATGGGACGTTTTATTTTTAAATATCTTGTAGTACGTGCAGTCACCATCACCTAGGAGATGCTGAACGAGTAGGAGTTTAGCCACCGATAATTATGAAAAGTCATATTTTGCAGGGTGAATCAAACGATCCTTTCCTTGGCTGGGAAGCGTCCATGTGACTGTTGTAAAGCAAAACATTAGACATAATTTCTTCTGAAAATGTATCTGCTTACAACTGTGCTCACATCTGGCAGTGCAAAAAGAGTAGTAAAAGGAGTTGGGTTGAAGCAGAAAAGAGAACAGTGTAAGACGGAGAAGTAACACAGAGGCAAAGGAAATTACTGAAATCATAGTTACTTAACAACAGACATAGAAGCGAAATTTATGGTTCTTATATATAATTATGTAACTATTACCATTGGTGCTGTGCCCATAAAAACACGTGAGAATACAACAGAAAGTGTCTTGTGTATGCAATCTGCCTAGACATAAAGTCTTGGGGGGAGGGGAGGAGTTGGGAGGGAACGTATCCTTTAAAATAAGGAATATTATAACCTTGCTTTTCCAAATAGTACAAAAAGGTGGAGGAAAAAACAAGCCTGTAGGCTGAGCTTTGAGTGTCAACACAAACATTGCCCTGTAGACAAATCTTTGTCTACTGCTCCTTAATTAAAGGAGCTGTCCCAGAGTTTTCTTAGATCAAAGAGAGAAACAAAGAAAACTATATGGGGAGAAAGAAAATAATAAGGTCTCTGTTTCCTTCATGAAATTTACGGAGGGAACTGCATTTTACAGCAGAGCAACAGGCCTTTTCTATTTACAAACTCAAAGCCCAGTGTTAAACTTTCGAAGATGCTTGTGCCAGGTTCTGTTTCCAATTACCTGCACACTGTGTGGTTTCCTAAGTGGGGTTTCTGCTGCAAGCATAATCAGTCTAAAGTAAGTAATATCCACAAATGTCGGCTTGGATCAACAGGCTGTCTCCAGCAGCCCCATCCTGCCTCCAGCAGCCCCATCCTGCCTGCAGGAAAATGCTTTCTTTACTATGAAAAGAACCCAGCTAAGCTTAGATATATTTGGCTTTAATTTAGATGTAGGCCAGCTGCCCAGAAGAAAACTGGCAAGTGGACATAAGGGGAAACTGATAATAAGCGTTCTTTCTGTAACACCTCTTCACGGGTTTCCCTCCTCCCAAACAACTTACAAAAGTGAATGCAAAAGCCTATACAGGATGCTTGAACACCCAGAAGTAAGATTATTTGTTAAAAAACAGTATCTGCAGAGGATTTCCAGCTTAGAGACCTCCAAGTTTCCAGTTTTGAAAGGAAGGGGAAGCTATATGTGGAAGGATTGCAGGAAGCAGCTGTTTCAGTAAGTAGGCTGTGCCCTTGAAATGGAGCAAAGCACCCTTGATAGCTAGTTTGGGTGAGGATGGAGTTGCCACATTGCCGAGGGGAACTGGCCAGGGTTACCCCATGCTTTGTTTTGCAATTTTAAACCAGAGATGTTGTGGCAATCACCAGCTGGTTGGCAGAAGCAAGAACTGACTATTCAGTGAACTACGCCACCAAAAATCTTTAACAGGTTTTGACACAGGGATGGCTAGTGCATTGTAGGATCCTTACAATCTCAGATCCTTACAACTGCACATGGAAAGACACTGTCAAAAGTGATCCAACAAGGAGATTTTCAGGAAGCACATATTAGCATCGTTCTCTTGATTTCTTGTATCCAGATATGCAGCCCTTGACAAGACTTATGAAATCTAATGACACAGCAACCCTTTCCAGGGAAGTGTGTTTGGTTGTTTCTTTCCCTCTGGGGAAAAAAAAAACAACGCACCCTGAATCTTACAGAAAGGAACACTTTAATGCTGTAATGAGATTTCACCCTTTTAGAGCTTCATCTAGAAGATTAAAAAAAAAAAGGATGTCCTATCTGTTTGAATTCACGCAAAGGACTCTAATGAACTGCTCAGTGCTTTTGACCACGTTCAGACAAAGACATTAACAGCCCCAAAATCTTTAAGAATTGAAGTTAAAAAGTTAACAATTTATCATTTGTAACCTTAATTGTGTGCAGGCTGCAAAGTACTGAATGTCATTTCAGATAAAGGGAGCAGAGGAGAGACTGCGAGGAAGAACTCCACTTTTTCATCCCACTTCTCTCCAGACTATGTGTCCTTCTCAGTATAAAATACACGGGCAAGAGGTGAAGGTGGAGGAACAGCCTCAGCAGCAGCATTACCATTCCTGACTTGTGTATGTCTGTGTATTAGCTCACATTGATTGTCCTCCACAGACGTCTGTACATCAACAGAAAGGCAGGCACCTCGCTGCCTTTTCAGAGACCAGAAGAGTCCTCGCTTCAGGGACAAAAGGTCACAAATAGGGACCAAAGTAGGAACAGTTTCATTCCACCTTTTTTACACTATTCAGCTCAATAAGAAAAGATTCTGTTCACATGGAGCAAACACAGTAAAACAATTAAACAGTAAAATAATGCACTCTCTGATAGCAGCCAATATCCCTAATGTGCTCTACTGTACTGATGGGGGAAAAAAAAAAAAAAAGAATTTCCTTCCAATACCTGGTGGGATGGATCATCTTTCCTTCCCTCCCCACCCCCACTTTTCAGAGAAAACTGAAACAGCTTTTCCCCAGCAATACATGGAAGTTTATGACAGAACCAGAAATAAAACCAGGTCTTCCTAATGCCTCTGTTTCCTATTGCAAAAGCAGCAGAAACCAGCCATAATTCCATTGCTCAGTCATTGCTCATACAATTATCTGTCATTTCCTTTTTCAGACTGAGCATGTATAAGCATATGTAGGAGTCAGAAAAAAATGTATCAGGGAACTCTTTCACAGGTAATCTGCACCTATAATTTCTTCTTACTGAGAATGCTTCGCTTGAGCCTCCTTTTGCTCCATGCGCCTTCTTGCCCCTCTGCTGCCATCATCCATGGCACAGCAACACAGGGGGTCTCTGCGTAGCTCTGAATGATGAACTCCTGCAGTCACTCAACTGGCTGGGCTCATTTGCCTTTTCCAGTACCCTCAGAGATCAGGGCAGGTTCAGAAGACGTGAACTTATTGCCTGGATCCCTTCACATTTAGGTTGTGCATAAGGAAGCCCTGGGAGTGATGAGGAAACCTACAGTACATTCCAGCTGTTTCAAATACAGTAGCAACATCAAGAGTAGCCAGTGCAAATACCAATTTTTTTCACTGCCCCTTCAAAAATAACCTCTTTTACAAGCTCTTTTTTACCACATGTAAGCTGAGCTATTTTCTTGGCTCTTGGGAATGAAGGGCAACCTCGTAATTTGAGTAAGGAAAGCCTGGAACTGTGCTCTCCCCAGGGACCTACAAAAAAGAAACAACTGAGCTGCTGAGCCTCTCTTGTTCTGGGAGAGGGAATATATAGCTTCGCCTGGTTCTGCAGGCACTGAGCCAGGCAGTCTGGTCAGGAAAGCAGCGAGAGCCAGAACAAATTGTGTTCCCCATGTCCTTCCAGTCACTGCGTACAACAGGGAGCATGAGGTGAGCAGCCTCTGCTCCTTCCTCTTCTTGGCTGGAGGCAGAATGCCCCTTCCTACACTGGGATAAAAGCAGATTGTAGGCATATATAGTGATCAGTATACAGATATATGCCTGTACACCGACAAGCTCTTTGAAAAGCCTAATGTAGCAATGACAGCAAGGATATTAAGTTAAATGACAGGCTGTGCTCCTTGCCATTAGTGCATCAGTCTGCTAGATGAGGGACAGCTACACTTGTATGGACCGGGCTTTTCAAATAAACATTATATACATCAATATGCAGTACCAACATACCTTTATACTCCAACCCTGGGAAACACAAACCAGAGCTGGACATAGCCTGAATCTACATTTCAATACTTAATTAATTAAATTAGTGCCTAACAAGGAGATAAACGAAGGAAGCTGCAGATGAATTAAGTGGTTTCTGTAGTATTTTTTCCATTAGTATTTTAATATTTCATTTGGTTTAGGACAGGGTGATAGAGTACTGTACCTCCAAGGTATGCTATCAGATCACACAGTATTTGCTTTCAAAAGATACACAAGAGCACAAAACTAGAGTAAGAACACAAAGGAAAGAGGTTCAGCTTCTCTCAATTAGCTTGATTGTATCCAAACCACACTGCTCCCAGGCCAGGAGATGTCTCCCAGACCTGTGTGATTTTGAGTTTTTCTAACAGCTTAACATACTAAGAAGGCTCTCTGCCTGCTTAGAACTTCATTATGATCTAAAAACAGACTGATAATGATGGCAAAAACTGATTGTTTTCCTTGCGTTCCCTGGTTATTATTAATCTCAGCTTTTAAAAAAGATTCAACTTTTTTTTATTAGAAAAATATGGAAGACATAATCCATCATTGCAGATGACATTCATTTACCCGTTCAGAATGGGTAAAAATTGCTACAGATTTTCTACTTACAAACTCTGCAGTCATCTTTCACATGTGCAAAGAACTGCAGAGCAGCAGGAGGGACACACAACACCTCCTTTCATCTGTAATGCACTAACAAGCTGTTAATAAATTAGGACACAACCATGGAAGTAATAGTTTCTAAATGGTGTGGGAATTAACTGAATTCTGCAGCAGTTTCTGCTCTGGCTTCACTCCTCAGAGCCCTCCTATGTGATCAATACTTTAATCCTGCAGTTGCTTTTTCTTGTGGCTGCAGTCGCTTTTTCTTGTGGCTGCAGTCTGCAGTGACTAAAAGCACAGGCAAGCTTAACACAGGCTGCAAAAGTGTTTTGTTAAGTCTGCATTATGAGTGATCTAATTGCTCACAGCTTTATTACCTTAGGAAGCAAACAGCTCATGGTTTATTGTACCTTTCTGCCAAGAAGCAAATGGATTAGGTCTTCCCCACTTCATCTAGAAACTTAGGGCTTTATTAAGGGAAAAAATTAGCAGGCTAGGGAAA
>NW_009936671.1:9873-20174 GCF_000696875.1 Nestor notabilis
CTCCTGAGGAAAGGAAAAGGAGTTTCATTGGTTTCCAATAGGTAATTTTTCCAAATTCACAACCCTCCCTGTCTGACCTATTGGAACATTCAAGCAGAGAGAGAAATCTGAGTAACATCTGAGAAATCTGTCACATCTGAGTAATAAATGCAACTGTGGCATGGGGGGAAAGGAGAGAATAGAGGGGGGAAAAAAAGGAGGGTGGGAAGAGAGAGGATAACCTGACATAAAAAAGAAAGGAGAAAAAAAAAAAAGGAAAATAGGAAAAAAAGGGGAAAAAAATAAAAGAAGGAAGAGGAAAAGTCATCGCCTTCAAAACTCTCCATGAGCAACCTACTTACTGGGAATTGGGGAATTCATTGAGAACTAGTGCTGCCAGCACACTGAGAGCACAGCAACGAAAGGCATAGCCCAAGATCACCAAGCATATATTGTTTTCTCTCTCCTTTCCAAGGACTCCATGTCAGACAGCTCCCATTCGGAGGAAACTCACTTACTCAGCTCCTTTCTGTCACTGATAACTGCTGGAGTGACCTGCCAAGCAAGTATCCCAGTTGTCAGACCACACTTCCTCCCCTCCACAGCTGAACTGACTCACTAATAATTGCTCCTGGTGGTATTTATGAGATGCAGATGCTCTTCATACTTATTTGAAAATGGAGCCTGCAGGTACTGTCACATCTGAGTAATAAATGCCTATTGCTCCCCTGACCTACTTTTAGACACATGGTTTTATTTAGTCTCTGAATTCTTTCTCTTCTGTTTACAGGTGCCTAGACAGCACAACCATGAAACAGAAATCAGATTTGTTTCTAGGCATGGTCCCAGTATTGCTAGTTACTAATTTGAGTTACGTTTGTCCTGACGCACCACAGGTGCATCTGTCTGTAGGCTATAAACACAGGTTTGAAGATGGTGTGAGAATCATAGAACAGTCAGGGTTGGAAAGGACCTTAAGATCATCTAGCACCAACCCCTGTCATGGGCAGGGACACCTCACACTAGACCATGTTGTCCAGCCTGGCTTTGAACACTGATAGGGATGGAGCATTCACAACTTCGTTGGGCAGCCTGTTCCAGTGCCTCACTGCCCTCACAGTAAAGAACTGCTTCCTTATATCTAATCTAAACTTCCTCTGTTTAAGTTTGAAGCCATTATCCCTGATGGAAAGTCCTCCTCTAGCATCCCTGCAGGCCTTCCCAACTTTCTTGGCCTTTGTACAGGAGGTGCTCCAGCCCCCTTACCATCCTCATGGCCCTCCTCTGGACTTGCTCCAACAGCTCCATGTCCTTTTTATGTTGAGGACACCAGAACTGGACACAATACTCCAAGTGAGGTCTCATAAGAGCAGAGGGGCAGGATCACCTCCTTTGACCTGCTGGGCATGCTTCTTTTGATACAGCCCAGGATACGGGTGGCTTTCTGGGCTGCAAGTGCACACTGAAGCCGGCTCATGTCAAACTTCTCATCAACCAACACCCCCAAGTCCTTCTCCGCAGGGCTGCTTTGAAGCTCTTCTCTGCCCAGCCTCTAGCTGTGCCTGGGGTTGTGCCGACCCAGATGTAGGACCTTGCGCTTGTCTTGGTTAAACTTCATCAGGTTGGCATCGGCCCACCTCACAAGCGTGTCCAGGTCCCTCTGGATGGCATCCCTTCCCTCCAGCGTATCAACCGAGCCACACAGCTTGGTGTTGTCGGCAAACTTGCTGAGGGCACCTAAATCCCACTGTCCATGTCACCGACAAAGATGTTGAACAGGATTGGTCCCAAGACAGACCCCTGAGAGACACCACGTGTTACCCATCTCCAGCTGGACATTGAGCCACTGACTGCAGCTCTCTGCATGCAGACATCCAGCTAATTCTTTATCCAGCGGGTGGTCCATCCATCACATTTATTTCTCTCCAGTTTTACAGCCTCATAGTTCTGCACCCTTGATTTGTAATACCAGTTACTGAGTATGACACGGAAGTTTCCACGTATATGTGACCTCCCTTATGCTTGTGCAGCCTAGGAACTGAAGCAGATTTGCCTTTCCAGCAAGACTTCTCCACCTCCAGCGAAATGCAAGTCAACACCATCTACCTACAGATGTTTTCATATGAAATCTTTTGTAATTCTTGAAGTGCAACACATGGACACAAGTGATGCTAAACACTGGCATTGTACCTGGAAATAGATGATAATGGGGGATCCTCCATACCCAAACCTAGAGGACTTTGAAACCTGAATCCTCTGTGCTACGACTGGTGGTTTCAGTGTTTGAGAATTGGAAAATTAATCTTGTGACATGGCACAAGTTACTGGACCTAGCCACATCAAGACTGTGAATACACCTGAAGCCTGAGCCTGGGGCCCAAGCATCTGGAGAGTTGTAGGTCCAACATGGTGAAGGAACCAAGCAGGAGTATATACTGAGATAAAATTTCACTGGCATTAGGCTTCCCAATGTCTAGTTCTCAGCACAGAGAAAAATGACACACAGAATTTATGTCCAAGTGAAGTTAAAAAAAAAAACACCACCACATTCATGTTAGTGAGTGCCCGAGTTTTATTCTATCTGATCTTTTCTCTTTTCCAGTGAAGGTCCCTAGTAAATCACAAGAGACTCCAAACTCTGCGGCTGATCGGAACACATTTTCTCACAGTCTGAGAGGTTTGGTAGAGGTATTCTAGATTTACCCTGCCTTAACCAGTGGCAGAATTTGGCTGTTCTGAAGAAAATGTAAGAAAGCTGAAACAGGTACAGCTTGCATATAGGGGCAGCTAAGGAAGTAATGGAAACAACACAAGGTCCAACCCCACCTGGTCTCTCCATGAACTGTGGAGTTTTCAAGCAGGCGATACGATTTCATTTCAAGCAAACTATCTGATGAGAAAATAAGTAGGAGACAAAGTACAAAATTCAAGTTGTGTTTGACTCTGCTTTTACTTACACTGCTGTAAATCTACTCCAGCTAAAAATCTGATGTGACGTAAGACAGAAGAGTATCCTGGGAAACTTTTAGAAATAATGTACTTAAATATACTGACAAGGAAAAAAAAAAAAAAAGAAAGGGAAAAATTACCTGGAGTTTGTACTAATCTCATGTTCCAAATACCCAGGGCACTGTGACATGAAAAGATTCCCTTTTGCTTAGCCTTAGAAGCATTTCTCACACATTTTGTGATAATCCATATAATTTTGTCTTTGCTTTTATAAGAACAAATACAATACTGTTACTGATTGGATGGATGATAAAGAAAAAACACCAGTTACCCAGAAATCCCTAAAGGGGAGCATAAGCTTTTTGCATATTTATTTCATTACAGCGCAAGTCTGAGTACATAAAAAGCTTTACCTATATATACTTCAAAAATGAAACTGTTAATACATCAGTTACACATATAATTGTTCTGATTTGTGAACAGTGTCTAAAGCATTCGCATTAGTTAATCTGTTGTCAGTGGCAGCATCAACATTGTTACTTCATGATTTCACAAATTTGCCCAAGGTTTGTCCACTAAGACATAAAAGAACGCACAAGATGCCTGCAAAAAGTAGCTTCTTAAACACTGTGGTTGTTTGAGTTGTGGGTGCAAAATGATAACAGTAACAATGTTAATTGGTAAAAACTTGGGCTGTTTAATACACATTTGAAAAAACCTGTCCCTGTAGTCATCACTGTCTCAAGTACTAACTCTGGTTCCCCTTCCCTACTGTTTGTTGTTTCAGCTGGATATAGAGTAGGTATTTTTGACTCCTAATGTTCCTCTTCTATCCCTCTGCCCCATGCTCCTGTTTCTTCCCATTAAGTAATTTATGAAAGGTAGAGAGTCTCCAAAATAGCCTGCTGTCCTGGTTTAACCCCAGCTGGCAACTCAGCTCCACACAGCCGCTCGCTTACTCGCCCCCTCTGGGATAGGGGAGAGAATCAAAAAGTAAAAGTGAGAAAACTCGTGGGTTGAGATGAAGACAGTTTAATGGGTAAAGCAAGAGCTCCACACACAAGCAAAGCAAAACAAGGAATTCATTCACTACTTCCCATTGTCAGGCAGATGTTCAGCCATCCCCAGGAAAGCAGGGCTCTGTCACACATAAGGGTTACTTGGGAAGCCAAATGCCCTAACCCCAAATGTCCCCGCCCACACCTTCCTTCTTCCCCCTCCTCTTTATATGCTGAGCATGATGCCACACTGTATGGTATATTCCTTGGGCCACTTGGGACTAGCTGTCCTGGGTGCACCCTCAGTCCCCTCGCTAGTGGGGTGAGAAGCAGAAAAGACCTTGACTCTGTGTAAGCACTGAAACATCCCTGTGTTACCAACACCGTTTCCAGTGCAGATCCAAAACACAGCCCCATACCAGCTACTCTGAAGAAAATTAACTCTACCCCAGCCAAAACCAGCACACCTGCTGATTCCTACTATGGACAGGTTCATTCCAGCAGCTCTCAGCATTCAGTAGGTCAAAGCAAATGAAAAAAGTGTGATTATAATATTCTGAGAGCACAATTTTACTGAACTTGTGTGTTAATCTCTGCCTTTATTAGCAGTAATGTAAAGTCAGAATAGTTCCAGCAGTCTACTAAACATGTGGAACCATTACAAACTTGCATTAAATTATCTCAGAGTAGGAGCTGAGGCAGTAAATATACTTAAATAAAAACATACTTTGCTACAATAGTACTCAGGCTCATACTCCTAACAGCTACACAGAGATGTTCTGTTAAATCTAGTGAAAATCTGGTGCACAGAGCAATGGCAGACAAAAAACCAAATTGATTAAATGCTTGCTACTACAACTGCTCAAGGGTACCACTATTTCCCTTCTTGTGCTTTCTTGAGCTTCCCAGGAGCAATGCCACCAAAAAAAAAATGCCCAAAGATACAATTCTGTCTGAATCTTCTGGGTTCATTCAAGTAGAGAGCCCTACATGTCAGTGCAGACACAAAGCAAATCACCCTAGTACCACTGTCAAGCTCAATGATAATGAAGGGTAACACAGCTATGGAGCAGTCAATGGAATGGATCCTGGAAAGCTGCAAAAATAATAGCTGCTCATGAATAGCAATAATGGGGATACAACACTCTGAGAGCCAATCAAACAGCACAGAAGAGTTACAGCTTTCATATGAATAATTTATTCTTTTATCACTTCAAATTTTACCAGGTATTTATTTACAAAGAATTTTTTTGTGGACAGAATTTACATCAGCTACTGCACAACTGTATTCATGAATAGGGTATGATCAGCATCCTTGCAGGTTGCTTAACAGTGCCTGTTTTCATCAAATAGGGTTATTTTTTTGACAATTATTCCTTTGACTTAGTTTCCAAGTTTAAAAAGAATTTGTACACGTGCCTTTGTTGCAACTAAGATCTCTTTCTATGATGGAAATACTTATGTCCCATCTGTTATTAGCATTTGCTAAGACGGCTTGTTTCTGCATTGAAGCAAGGATTTAGTTTTAGATGTGATGAAGGCTTTCAGCATTTCCATGTCAGGCACTGCAATGCTTCTTTACCAAGGTGTCAGCCCTGACAAGAACCCCAATTACCTGCTTGACCTCCCAGTACAGTGCCTGGAGTCCCCGCCTCAGACTGGCAACTCAAAATACAGACCCTGGAAAAGCTGTCCCGACAAGAAAACTTGCCCAATTGCACCAGCATGTACTAAATGTATCCTGAATTACCCACCCAAGAGCTGGAGCCTGGAATCTACCCAGAACTCACTGTGCAGGAGCCTATGTGTGCTTTTGGAGAATTTGCATGAGGTTCATCCCAGAAAAAGAGCCAAAGGAGGTGGTCCCAACACTCTTCTTCTAGTCATCCTGATTTGAGAACACACACACATGAAGCGGGAGGCCTGAGTTCAGTCCTTACTCAGCTTGAGGCAATTCAAGCCAGCATTCTGTGGCAGACAACCATGAAAACAGGAGTACTCTAGGGTGGAGGAAGCAGGAAAACTCTTCTGCACATCCTATTAAAAGTGGGAGAAGGGGACTAGATTCATGGAGAAGACAAGACAATAGAGAGGACTATGTCTCTCTAGCTAGTTTCAGATCACACTGTGAGGATGAGGGTTTGAATTCCCCTACCTGGACAATTTCTGAGATTTTATGTTCCTATGCAAACATAGTAGTCTTTGGGGTATTAGATAAAATAGCTCTGTTTTAAAAGCAAAATATATGCAAACACAATTTGAGGGTGGGGGGCGGGGCTGGCCCTTTAGCTGGCACCATAAAACCATACTACACCAGAAGCTTCCAGGTATCACATCATCTAGTCTCAAAGGAGTTCAGGCGGTAGCTTGGTAGGTGGGTAACTGCTCAGAGCTGGGCAGTTCTGTATGGACAGAAGGGAACCTTCACATGTCAAAGGGACAGTGGTTGTGAAGAGTTCTGGTATGACAATGTTCATTTTCAAAGGCCTGAATTTCTAAATTCTAGTGTTAGTACCCAGGTTTGGAGAGGATATTTTTGGATATGCTGAAGATGTATATGGGAGAAAAAAACAACCCTCAGCAAACCTGCCTCAGGCTCACCAGGGAGGAAACAGAGGCCACAGAGTAGGAAATCTGGCTAGCAACATGCCTCTTGTCAATCATCAGGCTGTGATTATGCAAAGAGCACACAAAGGAAACAGGTTTGACAGACAGCTACTAATGAAGACCAGACTCTGCCCTCATTTACACAGTGTAAACAGTGAAAGCAGCTAAGCACTTGATTCAACCTTTTCTAATAATAGGAGCTAGCAAAAATACTAACCGCTGCAGATTCATAGAATGCTTATTACTATAAAGATTATTTCCAAGTATTTCTTCATGGTGTACAGCAAGAAATACTGGAAGAAAGGATATATTTCATTTTTTCCTGGAAGTCTGAAAGACGGGGAGATTTAGAGTAGATTTTAGGAAGAAATTCCTTCCTGTGAGGGTGGTGAGGCACTGGCACAGGGTGCCCAGAGAAGCTGTGGTTGCCCCATCCCTGGCAGTGTTTGAGGCCAGGCTGGACACAGGGGCTTGGAGCAACCTCATCCAGCGGAAGGTTTCCCTGCCTGTGGCCAGGGGTTGGAACTATATGAGCTTTAAGGTCTCTTCCAACCCAAATCATTCTAGGATTCTACAGTTCTGTGGCATATTTTTGCAGCTTAAATCATGGAGACTTCGCAAAACTCATTTTAACTAATGCTTAATTAATAGGAATGCAACAGCTGGCTTGATTCATCACTATGCTGCAGTGTAAGAACTACATACTACGTAGTACTTTGAACTATAAAATTGTATTGTGTTGTAACATAAAACAGACATTTCCTTGTGTGTTCCTGGTGACTCTGCTAATTCAAAATCTGGACCAGTGCTTATGTCTTTAGTTCAAGTATGCACCTAAGTGTTTCACTACACAGCTTGAAATACTTTCTACAGCTAACATAAAAACTATGTTGAAGGCAAACACAGATTTTCTCTCCTGCTCAAGCTACAATGCTGTAATTTAATTTAGAGCCAACATTTCCAAGGATTTTTGTCTGCAAATTAAGTCCATCATTCAATGAGTGGTATTAAATTCCACTGCACCAACCTGTACTGAGACTAAGGTAAGAGTCACACTCTGCAGGCCTACATACAGCTCCTACCTGGCTGATGCTTTAAGTTGCTAACTACGGAATAGGCTCGCTTGGCTAAGAACTTTTAGAGGTGGACCACTGTTTTCTACAGGATGGATAACCAGCTCAGCTGCACTAAACCCCCATGCAAGACAGATGGAGAAAAGGAAAAAAAGAAGAAAAAAAACACATGAAAGTGAAGGGAAGAAGTATCTATAAACCGCGCTATTCTTCTTTGTGAAGATGGTGTCTCTTAGGACAGAGCCTGCTGCCTTCCTTTGGAACTAGCAATAACGTATAGCAATGGTAATGTCCTGTTTAACAGAAACATTATTATAAAACTTAAGAAGATCTGCTTTCTTTGATGTAATGTCTCTATGTCATTCTAAAATATTCTGAATCTATGTTAGAGCTTTGAATATAAACAATTCCTTTCCACAGTGCGTGCCAGTTCCAGGCTGAATATACAGCAATATACCAGCAAAAAGACTGGTTCTTTTTTTTCAGACAAGGTTTCTCAGTGATTTACCATAAAGATAAAACATTTGCTTTGCCTATTGATTTTTTTCTTATATAAAATGTATAAAACAAATGCATGTGCCCTTGTCAATATAGTCTGTCTGCATAGACAGTTTAGACAGTTTACACTTTTCCAGTTCTCAGCAACATGACAAAAAGTATGCTCCCACTTCCCACAGGCAGCAAGAAGCTTTGTATGGTTTCATCTCATTAGGATGCTGCTCCACAAACAGCGCTCTTGGGTGGTTCAGAATCCCAATGACAGTGTACACCGTCAGCGCGCACTGCAGTTAACAAGGACTTACTGATTACACCAATCATTGGATCAAAATAAATAAAGCAGTCTCTTAACCAAAAGATAGGGAAATAGCATCATGCTAGTGCACAGTACAATCAACATGTGTAGCGCATTTCTGTCTTCCATGTCCTCTGCTGATGGTCTTGCAGTAAGTTGGAAAACCTCTTGCCACAGGATACTTAACATACAGTGAAATATTTAAGCTGTCTGCAGTCAGTTTCAAAGAATTCACGTTTGGTTTAGGTTAATCTTCCTTGAACTGCAGTTAATTAAAGAGCAGCTGAAGTAACAAAATACTTCCCCCAACTCTACTGGCATACATGGTCATGTCAATCAGTTGCAGTCTGAACAGATTCAGTTCATTTCTGTTATAATTTAAAATCTTTGATAAAAAAAGGTAATAAAATGTCTTTTATACAGAAACCACTGCCTGTTTCAAATAAAGAACATATCAACATTTCATATCTGATATGCCACATTTTAAAAAGGTAACTTGCCTTTTTCTGTTTATTTTTGTTTATTTCAAACATAAACATGTGGCACACATCTGTGTTACTTAAAACTTTAAGTCTGGTATCTGTTAAATCATTCGTGGTCGAAATTCCTGGGACCACACAGTGCCACATCTTCCTTAAACCCTCTATTGCACTAGAAATGAAAGGCTGTGATGGAGGTGTTCTTCCTATACTTCTCTAGCACAGGAAATAGTTGGCTTAACATAAAAACAAATGCAGCTAAGCTATGCTGCCAGCAGTGTTTATCCCTCAGTATCACCCCAGAGAGAAAGAAAACAAATGGCAGAAAAAGCTCCAGCCCAGACTGCAACTACGTGTAAACACGCAACCAACACTATCAGTAACGTCCCATTATGACACTGTTGTCAGGAATTTTTTAGAAATCCACGTGCAAAGAAGTTTTTTTTCCTCAGATTGGGAATTGGCACAAACATAATCCAGAGGTTATCCTTTATAGCAGCTTTTCCTTTCATGTGCTTGGCTTTTCACACAAAGCACAGCAAACATGAGATGCGTTACAACCAAGTAGCTCCAGTTTGACATCTTGGGAGCAGAGAGGAGGAAAGGGAGAGCCCCTTCTCTCTGCAGACATGCCAGAGAGGGGCCCCTCTGCAGGGGGAAGTTTGTGGTCCCCCACAGCTGCAATCCCGCTCCCCTCTTGGGAAAACAGAGACAGGCTGGCCACCTCACAGTGGGAGGGAGCCCTCCTGGTCCCCTGTTTTGTCCAGTCTCTCAGGCAGGGTGAGCACAAAGGGTAGGAGGACACCCTTGACATCCAAGGGAGCTTTAAGAAGCTCCCCATCAAAGGTGCCCTTGAGCCCGCCATCTGCTTCCACCTCACCGTCCTGGGCTAGGTTGAAGCGGAGGGTGCCGGTCCGGTTGACACAGTAGATGGTGTTGCCCAACGGGGCACAGCGGAAGGGCTGGATGGGGCCACCACTGGGGCGCAGGCTGGCACACTGGCTCCAGCGCTTGGCCACTGTATTATACCGGAAAACTTCAACACCACCGCCACTCCCACCACCTGGGCCCTGCTCCCCACCACGGCCACTGCTCACATCAAAGCGGTAGATGAAACTCTTGAAGGCCACCATGTCAGCAGAGCGCCGACGGCTGCTGTTGTAAGGGCACTCTTGCCACTCATCACGTTTGGGGTCATACTTGAGCAGGCGGTAGAACAGGGAGCCTCCTGATACATAGATCTCCCCGTTGCACGTGGTGGCCTCATGAGCCACGGCAAAGGCACCCTTGGGCAGGGGTGCCACAGGGCTCCAGCGGTCTGCCCGTGGGTCGTACCTCTCTACAGTGAAGAGGCACTCACCCCCCACAGCATAGAGGTAACCGTCCAGGGCCAGCAGCTTGAGCTGCGAGCGGGGCTGAGCCA
>NW_009936672.1:0-6394 GCF_000696875.1 Nestor notabilis
TGTTCAGGAAAGGGGCATTAAAAGAGCTTGTTTAGGTAAATGTGTGCTGAGATGCAACTGTAACAGAGCACCAAAGCACCACAAAGGGAGCATTTGAAAATACACGGAGTTTAGAAACTTAATACCAGCAAACCACCAAATTAGAAGAAGAAAATAGCCTCTAATATTAATACTTTCTATTATTTTAACGTTTCTCATGATGATTTTCAAATGCTCAAGAAGAAAATAATGGACCTTTCACCCGGGCTAGCAATTAGAGACCACATTTACAATGTGGCATCACTGGCAACAAAGTAATATATTCCCAGCTTGAAAATGATCCTGGTCATTATTTACCTCCTAATCCAAATAGTAAGTACTGTTTGGCTAAATTTGATAAAGTCAGAGGAAATCCTAGGGCATTATGACAAGAAGTGGATTCCAGAGAAAGGAAATAACTAACAATCAAAGTTGTCTTGCTTACATGCCAGTCAGATTCCAGGAATTAAAACCAAGACAAAACCAGGCTGTGTAAAGTTCCCATTGTACCTTTAGTACTGATAAGGAGAGGGCCTGAAAGCTATTGTGTGTATGTGTTTGCTTTGCTGAAATACATTTCACCTTTTTTAGGTCTTACTGTCTCACTTATGCACGGATGTAAGCGCTTGTATGTAAAAACTATATAGTGAGTTTCCAGTTCTTAAAATTAGTTTTACTGGTGTGTAAAGATCTTATGAGTCTCTCTTGTAATGCTCAGCACTATATGGTCATATAAAAGCTGATTATGATTTCTTCTGATATCAGTGTAGGACACATGAAGAGACAGCAACATCGAAGATTTTAGATTTGGACACACAGATTCAATTATATCACTTCATAGCTTTCATTGTTGCTAAGCATCGGCAGTTCCCATTGATGGAGTTCCACAAAAAGACAGAGATGACAGACAACTGAGAGCAGCAGTGCCTGACCTTGAGGCAGAAGCACCACCTCAGGTGAGATGTGTACCCCAGTAATGCCTTGGGAGAGGGGTATCCTCAGGTTGGAATTGACAGCAACCAACATGGTCACTCTTCTCAAGACAAAATACTGCTGGTTCTTCCCTGAGAACCCTGTTGCTGCCTATGATATGTGAGCCTTGTCTGCAAAAGAGGGATGTGCTGCTTTTTGTGATACATTCACTGACAGACTTGACACCGCTTTTTCCTTCAGAAAATGGCTCAATACCTCTCCTTTCTAGAATAACCTGGATGGAAGAGGAAGAAGACTCCCATCCTTTAAGCTCCTGTGGGTTAGAATGTTCTCGTAGGATATCTACTTTTAATTGCTGCTTTCCTAAGGAGCCCTAAACAAAGCAGTACTATTTCTTAGGAAAATGCCTTAAGTAGATAGTACTTCCACCTTTAGCAGATGGGCTGTTTGGCACAAGTGGGGCATCAGATGTGTTTTTTCAGTTCTCACTTTTAACATCCTTCCTCTTTTCATGAAAGTTTAAGCAGTCAGAATGTGAGTGAGAGGGAGAAAACAACTCTTCAGGCTAATGGTTACTACACTTATCTAAGAGGAAGATGTGTTCTAATGTGTGTTTATGTATTTCATGTAAAACCCTAGTTTGGAACTTTTTTCCCTATTTAATCCTATAACATAAAAATAAATTCTGTTGCTGGATCACAACCTGCAACTCCGTGCTTCTTGAGTCCCACAGTATTCCACTGCTCTTAAAACACTTCCAAGTTACTCCCTTTACTTGAAATTCTCTTTGTCCACATCCTGTAGGCCTGTAACGTAGTGTGCAGGGGAAACTAGATTTTATCTTTTTATTATTATTGTTGCATCCTAGAAGGAACAGGCATTCAGGTGTTAAGAGCTGAACTTTGAAGATTCCTGTGGTCATTTTAAGAGATTACCACATGCAGGCTGTCTGCCTTATCTTTAGTGGAAGCTTCAATACGTGGTTCTAGCAGGAAATGGTGGTTCCTTTCTACAGCTGCTATTCAGAGCCAGAAGCATTGTCAGGGGCTTGGTTTCAGGATAAAGTGATACACCTGGCTCAGGTAAAGAGAGACATACCTAGCATGTGGGATTAGCTACAAGCTAGATACTGACCTAGAGAGCTCTGCAGGTATATTCAAAGATTCCATAGCTCATTCTGATAAAATCAGCTGCAAACAGCTGAGGAGTCAGCATGTTTACTGCTGCTACCTGTGCTGGAGGAACAGTATCTTCCTTCAGAAGTGTAGGGTAGACAGGAGGGCTGGTCATTTGTAGAAGTGCTGGAGTATAAGTCTGGAGAGAATCTACAGAATCATCTCAGGCTGAAAAAGAAATTGAAGCATGCTATGACCTCTCACCTCTGATGATTATGAAAAAAGTTGGTGACTGGTGCACCAACAGGTATGGTGAACACCATACTTTGCCTAATGCCTCATCTTCAGCCTTGCTTATAACATATTCAAATAGAAGAAATAACCTTTTACAGCATGGTACTGTTAGATATAAACAGAACATCCCTGCCTATGATGAGAAGTAGAACTAATGTAGAGAGCTTCAATACCATTACTCGGTAATAACTGGACTGAGGGCTTTGAGGATTTCTGATTATAATTTCCTGAAGTGGGAGACAAATAAGACCAATGGTTAGAATTGCTGTAGTTCTAGCCTTTTATATCTCTCCAGATCATTGCATTGGTCTATCTAAATCTTGGTCATGTAGCTGTAAAGCTTTGCAGCAAAGTATTATATTGGAATACACTGTAAAATAGGGTAAGAAGATCTGTAGGTTGAATGACTAGATGCTGCAGCACAGTTGCTGTTACTAACTCCACTAACTTTGCTTCTGTGTCAGGCTTATCAGTAAAGAAATTAATGTTAAGGTTTTATTTCTTGTCATTAGACTTTTCTTGAGAAGCTTTATGATAATCAAGAGTAGTGAACAGGTGTGGAATCTTGAGTGTCAATTTTTAAGGTCAATTTGCAGAAACATTGTAAGCCTGGCACAGTTTAGTATGGTTCGGAATAGATGACATCCATTTTGATTTTGTTTGTTGACCTTGCCATTAAAGTCTGCTTTAATTCTAAGGATTGTGTGATTGTTTTAAATTATTTTAATTTTAAAACAATCCTTTAACTACCACTTGCCGGTATCTGGTGTGTCCACAGGAAGGGCTTCCAGTATTCTTTCCTTGATGCTAAACAGTGTTGGACCACATCCTTAAAGACTTATGCTTACAAACAAATCCAAACCAACTAAACAAAATTGTATTAATATAAAGATTTATAGTTTAATGACTAAAATACTTTTATATAAAGAATAATAGCTTATAACTTAAATGCTTCTAAGCTGACTCCCAGAACTGCTTTCTGACTGTATGAGAAAGTAGTGTTTAAACCAAAGGCTTCAGAGATTTAACAAAGACAACAACAAACCCCAAAATGTGTCTGTAAGTCAGTTTATATCATTGTGAAAACACATTAAAATAAATAAACACTTTTTTGTAGTATGTGTAATCCCAATAATGCAGTACCTATGTTGGAATTCATATGTATTTAGTTTTATAATACATTGAGTTATATGGGTCCCAGCTCGTGTCACTGTGTATCTACACTATTCCTCTTCCCATTCATTATTATCTAGCTGCAGCATATATTTGCATAAAACAGATGTTTGATTAATTTTTATGTATTTATGTAATCCTTTAATGCAGTTAAGCAGCAGAAATTGAAGACTTCTGGCAGTGTATTACCAGTCACAGCTCTGCAGAACTCCAACTAATACTCTGAAGAATAGCTGCAACCCTGGGACCAGAGTTTCAAAATAAATGTGCCTGAAAATCTGAAGGTAAGTTTGATTTAACATTTATTAATGTAGTGAAAAGACATATAAAAATAAAAGAAGAATGTCATTTAAAATGAACTTTATTGAATTTTAACTCTATTTAATAGTCAAAACTTGTTCTACTGAAATAGGTAAAGGCATTTGTTTGTGTGTGACTGTATAGCTTCTGCGCCAACGTTAACAACTGCGAGCTTAGCTTGATAATAACCAGGCAATGATTATAAAATCAGTAGTGCCAGCTGCCTGGCCTGTGTACAATCAGGCTTTCATGAAAAATCTGGGGCCTGGATTTGACAGAATCACAAAACAGCTGTTCTCAACAGCAGCTTCCGCTCAGAAACTACAGCTATCCCAGGGAGAATTAATGCTCCTTTTCACATTAGTGCACTCTTCTATTGATCCTTATGGCAGCTGTTACTGTGCTTCCCCTACACTTCAACAAGGGTTGACTAGTACTGCAGGCAGCAACTGGCAAAAGAGTCAGGCGGCAAAAGTCTTGACATTTCAGGGAACTGGACTGGGTAAATCGTGTTCTTTTTGTGATCTTTGTCCTTTCAGTATCGTACTTCCTGGAGCCACAGTGGGTTAGTTTGATACCCAGGCAGGATCATATTTTGGTCCCCCACCCCAGCTACCCATCTTAGAAGAAATTGTTTATCTTAAACTTGGGGGAAGATTGTATGGAAAATTCTATAGGCCATAACTGGCCCCTAGGGAAATAAAAATAGAAGTTTTGGGATTTCTTCCTTTTACTCTGCAATGATAGTTTAGTGACTAGAGGTATATTTGCAGCTCTTCACTTCTCTGCTGGTGACTGCAAGAAAGTCAGTTTATCACATGGTACTACAGTTTCTTTACAAGTGGCATTGGAATAATAAAACTTACCTTCTTCATGGAACACCATGAGGTCCATGTAGGAGGCTGGAAGCTTGGATTATTTTAAGAGCATTGGGAAGACCATATTGAGGAACAAAGCTTATACAGTTTTGACTTTAACTATCACATCTTTTCAAGCCAGTGTGAACTGGCATGTGGCAGTTACGTCAGCAATTGGGACCCCAGCCCACATAGCTTTTGAGCATACATCCTGTTAGTGTAAACATAATCAGTGAAATCAGTCAGAGTCTTACCCTGTCACTTTGCTTGTCATGAAAGAGCAAATTTTGTCTATGTTTTACAGAGATGTTTGTGGGAGTACTGAATCCTGTGTTACTTGAACAGAGTCCCTCAGAGTTTTTACCATAGCAAGGGTGCAGTAAACTGAAGCTCCTAATTAAAATAAATCTTCATGCTCCTATAGTAAGAACCAACCTTAAGTGCTAAATGCAGTCTTCGACTATTCATATTCGATTGTACTTTTAAATATACATTCATATCAAAGTCAGAACATCCCAGAGGGCGATGCTTTGATCTAAATTGATTTTGGGGGCGTTTGGGAAAACTGTAAGTTTTGTTGGAGCCCACTAGATGTCAGTGCCTCCACACCATAGACTACTCCAGCTCTGCTCACTAGGCAGCTAGGACTTCAGAGTAATGGATGAGTAATGGCTAGAGATAGGCTATAGCCTATCTGTCATACTTTTACATAACCCTAGAAAATAGTTCCAGGAACAATGCTGCAACCTATTTATTCTGATTGTATGTCTGATGTAGTTCCTACCAAACAATTTATATGCAGTGGAAATACTTTAGGGAATAAGAAGATACATAAGGAGCAAATAAAAGGAAATATTTCTGAATAAATGGACATTCAGTGACCTAAAAACTATTAGAGGGAACCAATATCCCATAATAATACTTTGATTTCTGACTCTTCTCCAAAGGCATCTCTCTCCTTTAAATGTGACAGCTGTTCTGGCGTTGATAGGAATTAACATTCCAACGTTTGTTATTGTTTAGGGAAATGGAATTTTAGATCTGAAAACATATCCAATAGTTAGGTTCATTAAGAGATGAACGTAGGAACATTTTCCATGTGCTCATTTGCATTTACTCTGCAAATCTCTTTCTGGAAGTTTTTATATACTCAACTCTTCTACACACCTGGAGATAGACATACTTCAATACTAAAAAAATAATCAGCTTGAAGATACATATTCTAAAACATTTTTTGAAAAACAAACAGCCTCGAGCTACATATTTTTGTTCTCAGCTCAATAAACCTAACTGAAAATACATGAAATATATATAGGAAGTCATTGCACTAACTGGAGATATTTCTGATCTCTTTACCACCTTGCCTTACTTGATTGTTATGTGGAGAATAAGAATAAGGAAAGTCTCATATTCCTATGCCTTCTTTATTTAAGAAAAAAAAGCTACATTACATTGGAAGAATATTGCAACAGAAGAGTTAAGTATTTTTATCACCTAGAAACAAATGACAGTATGTATATTATATTATATTTAACTATATATCTGAGTATGTGCTTTCATGTTTAACATTTTACCAGTGTACATGTACTTGAATATGAGGTACTTTTGAACATTTACATCTATAAGCCTATCAGAAAAGACAAATATATCTGTTGGAAATCAGTGCTCTTATTTTTTTAATGTACAAATACCTATTTCCCTCCT
>NW_009936672.1:6425-15801 GCF_000696875.1 Nestor notabilis
GTAGCAAAAATTGCTGTAAATTCCTTCTGTTTTTTCATATTATTTTACACATGCTTTTGCATTTTTTCAATATCCAGTCTTCCCTTCTTTCTGCTAAAAAAACACAGAGTTGCATTTACAATAGTACAGGCAACTGCTACACACAGAGCTGCTATTGGCACTGTTACTGCAATGTTGGCACCGTTATTGTTGCCTTGATGATCTAAAGGCACAAATGCTTTTGGAGGAAGGAACCATGCAGTTTGGGCTATATTAGACATTTCTGAAATCAAGTTGGTATCATCAACAGCACGTATAGCAAAGTACATTATGGTGCCGTTTTCTGTTACGAAACTTTCTGGTTTAATTTCAAATGATTCTTCTCTACCAGCTTCCTTAGGTATGAGATTAGAGCAATTCACAGAAGTAGCACGATCAAAGTTATTCCTTAGGTCCAGAAGATTTTCACTGCTTTTTATTATGTAGTGATCAGCTAGAGGGAAAAAAAGCATGTTAATAGCAAGTAAATATAAATGTTTTAATATCCTTGCTTGCAGTGACAGTATAGTAATTCTAGAGCCATTTTATAAAAAGAATGTGCTAATGATTCCTGGTTTACTGCTGACTATTGCTCAGCATGGAGGGTTGGCAAGTTTGTTTCTAAGCCTTACTGTCAAAGATCTATTATGGCTGGGTCTGGGAACTCCTTGATTAAAAATTGAAATTGAATGTGCCTTAAAGATATTATTTCACCAATACTCCTAGCTTTGTGCAGATCTGTGCAAAATGTAGCTGAATGAGAAGCTGTGTTGTCCAAATACAAACATAAGATGAAATGGCAATTAAAATATATGTGTAGATAGCAGGGGCAGGCCTTGCATCTGATCTGTATTTTCTCTCTTAGCACAAGGTACGTAGTGAGGTGGGGTTGGTCTCTTCTCCCAAGCAAGGCAAGAGGAAACAGCCTCAAGTTGCACTGGGGCAGGTTTAGATGGAGATGAGGAACAATTCCTTGCCCAGAGGGTGCTCAGGCATTGGAACAGGCTGCCCAGGGCAGTGCTGGAGTCACCGTCCCTGCAAGTGCTCACACCCCATGTAGACAAGGCCTCAGTGCCATGGGCTAGTGGTGGCCTTGGCACTGCTGGGGAGCAGTTGGACTGGATGAGCTTAAAGGTCTTTTCCAACCTGGTTGATTCTGTGATTCTATGACTCTAAGGTTTTGATAGTAAAAACTGTGAAAGACACAAAATGGTTCTCTCATTTATAATCAAAGAACTGGTAGTTACATTGCTATAAATGTGTTTGGTTACTTGGCTGGGGTGGGAGGGTGTTCTGCTGTTTCTATTTCAAGTCTGTAGGTTTTCAAGGCTTTCCTCTCTTCCCCTCTCTTGCTCTTATGAATATCTTTACCTCTTTAGATAGTAGAGAGCTGTGCATGTTATCCTTGGCTCCAGACCAGTGCAGGACCTGCTATTTTAAACTATAGTGCAATAGCTTTAGGATAAAAGTTTTTTGACATAGAGTTGCTGAATAACAATGAAAGAAGTTGAGGTTTGGGTTTTTTAGGGTTTTTTTCCTTGTGTGGCTGGTTATTGAAAATTTTGGATAAATGTAAGATTTTCATCTGAAACTGTAATCTGCATAACTGTACACTGTAGATTTTAACATACAGTCTCTGGCTTATGCAAGGAAATGCTTGTACATTTCATCTGGAATTAGTTTTCATTTTTCCTGTGCAACAACCTTAAAAGGAGTATTTTGGATAGAACATTACTGCATATCTGTGGTCCTTCTGCGTCTTTGTAAAGAGACTAAAGCTTTGTATTGCCCACGTTGGCTGAGTCTCTTGTCTGAATTATGCACAGACATGGACTAAGACTTATTGCTAAAGTCTCTAGTGGTTGTACTACAATTTTATTTATTTGATTTGTGTATAATATTCCTTGGTTTACTTGTTGGTTGTTTGGGGGGTTTTTTAACATGAAAACCAAAGAGAACTAAACCAGGTACCATGCAACAGGGTAACTGTCGGGTTACGTTTTCAGGTAGGAAAGATGTAGCCCTCACCCCTGAGTGGTGATTCTGAGGGTATGTCCTTCCAAATAAAAATATCAACCTCATCTCACAGAAATGTGATGTCTGACTCACCTTTTCCGTTGTCAAAGTCACCTCCTGGAGCTGTCCAAGACAACACTATTGTTTTGTTTTCTATACGAGCATGAAGGTCTGTAACTCTACAGGGCGGATAAATAGGAGCAGGATCTCCCATATTCACTACAAGAGAACCTGTTGAGATTCTGCTGAAACTTCCCAGCTTGACTTGGATTTCTTTATCAGCAGATTCAGGTCTTGGTGCAGTCATGTAAATTTTACCTGTTTAAAACATATTTCAGCTTTCATCGTGACAGAACTCTGAATTGCATTTTCTTTTCATTGTTATTATCTCTTCTCATCCTGTAAGTTTTCTTTAGCTTATTCAAATAGTAGAAATTAGTGAAGTAAAGACAGAAAATAAGGTGATCTCAGGATTCTCAGCATAAAATTCAGGAAACCCCAAAACCAGACAAAGTCCGACATGTGTAAAAATTAGAAATGATGCCACCAGTAAAGCAGGTTTCAGATGTTGGTGAGCCAAGGCTACAATAAGATAGTTTCATCCACCTCTTTACCCATATTGCAGGCCTTAAGAAAGTTTTGGTTATGCAGACTATACTTTGTGAGGTTTTAGACAATTTTTATGCTGATTTTTCTGAATTTCACAATGTAAAAGTGTAAGAATATTAAAATGTGATAACTTCTTTTGAGCATTAAGATGAAAAAGTACTAATCAATGAAGAAATCTCAAAAGCTAAGATTTCTAGGAGCAGTAGTTTGTATACTAATATTGCATGCTGAACTTATTTAGCCCAAATCTCCATTTTAAAGTCTCAAGACGGATAGATTTGAAATTCCTGTTGTGAGATGCTGAAATAGAGATTCTGAGCAATATTTATCCTTCTCATAGCTGTATAAGAAAGTAAGAAGATAAATAATTAAAGACAAGATTTTACGCTATTCCTGTACATAGGAAACAGTAGTTGGAGCTGGTTTGTTTTGTTTGGGCATTTTTTTTTTATTTTTTTTTTAGTAATATGACATCTTTTAAGATAAAATGCTACTTTTGTGAATGTAAATGATCTCATTTGCTAAACCTTTACACACCCCTACATACAAATCAGGCAAAGAACTGTCTATTTCATAAACTCTCCGTACCATTTTCTCTGTAGCCTGGATTATGCGAGGCTTGATTTTGCTTGAGGCTAAGTCTGGTGATTGCATTTCTCCCATGGGCCTTCACTTTTAGACTGTATCTTCCACTGCCTTGTAAAGAAGTAAAGTATCTTGAGTAGATTCCATCATTCTTTATCATGTCAGCACCTTGGTATAGAATTATTGAGAATTAATAACTCAAAGTACCTGCTGGTAAACAAGGTTATTTTTGCTATTCATATATAAATAGGCACTGCTATTTAGGAGGCACTGCTGGCTGCTGCCGAACGTACAAAGCTACAGGCCTACAGCAGTGGTGAGAGAAAAGAAAGAGAGGAGATGAAAAGAGATTGAGGGATGCTGAATGCCAGGAATGTCTTACTATTGCTCCAAGAAAGAGTATTCTTGAAAATAATAATAACGCAATTATTTAACATTAAAAAAAAGAGATAAAAGTGCAAGGTCCTGCAGCTGGGTTGGGGCAATATCAGGCACAGCTACAGGTTGGGTGGAGAAGTGATTCAGAGCAGCCTGAGGAGGACTTGGGGGTGTTGGTCAATGAGAAACTGCACATGAGCTGCTTCAGTGTCACTTGAGCCCAGAAACCACCTGTGTGCTGGGCTGCATCAACAGGAGTGTGAGCAGCAGGTCTAGGGAGGGGATCCTGTCCCTCTGCTCTTGTGAGACCCCACTCGCAGCACTGTGTGCAGGGCTGGTGTCCTCAGCATAAGAAGGACATGGAGCTGCTGGAGCAAGTGCAGAGGAGGCCACGAGGATGATCAGGGGCTGGAGCAGCTCCTGTATGGAGACAGGCTGAGAACATTGGGGCTGTTCAGCCTGGAGAAGAGAAGCTGCTGGAGACCTCAGAGCAGCTTCCAGTGTCTGAAGGGGGCTACAAGGATGCTGGAGAGGGACTCTTCATCAGGGACTGGAGTGATAGGGCAAGGGGTGATGGGTTCAAACTGAAACAGGGGAAGTTCAGGTTAGATCTAAGGATGTTAGATCTAGATGTGAGGGTGCTGAGTCGCTGGAACAGGTTGCCCAAAGAAGTGGTAAATGCTCCATCCCTGGCAGTGTTCAAGGCCAGATTGGGCACAACCTGGTCTAGTGTGAGGGTTGGAACTGGATGATCTTAAGGTCCTTTCCAAATCTAACCATTCTGTGATTCTGAAGCTAACGTTTAGTGAACTAATTTTAAGACTGAAGTCCAGCTTCATAGAATATGAGATGGACCAACAAAACAGTTCATTTTCTTTTTAGCTTGCCTCTTGAGGGCAGATGATTACATGAAGTACACTTTCAGAAGGTATATATGAGCAACATAACCTCTACTATGAACACTTCTTCTGCTTTCACCCTCAGTAATAACACAGGAAAGAAAGTGGAACAATTTTGCAGATAAAGATGTTTGTTAAAGGTCTTTGTTTCCCTCAGCAAGAACAAGCTTTGTAGCTTACTTCCATCCTAAACCAGTAGGATTCTCTGAATCCCTTTTCATTTTTTTCTTGATATAGTGCATAGCTGTGCCTCAGCCCTCAGTGATAAATCTGAGGGGAACTTGCAGACTTGGATTCCAAAATGCATAATTGCAAATGTTCTTACTATGTATACGGAATCTTACCTGCGCCATTATCAAGAAGTTCAAGGGTTACTGCTACAGCATCATCCTTCTCAATGGTGGCTGTCACAGTTGCACCAAGAACAGGCCAAAACCCTTGGCTAACCTCTGCATAAACAACCACTGGATTAAATGCTCTATTTGCCCTGTTCATGTGAGCTGTAGCAATCACAGGAGCAACATTAAAACATGCTGGTCGAGAGATAGCTGTTACTGATATGGCTTGAGCTGCTGTATGAACATTTTTAATATAGAACTGCCAATCACCCACCTGTAAATAAAATACAAAAGTATAAAAACTGATGAAAAAGCTTCATGTTCTAACAGGGCCATAATAAAAAAATAATTAAAGAAAATCTGTATGCTAGTCTATAGGGAATGTTAGCTCAGAAAATGTTGAGTCTTTACCTCTGCAGTGCCATGTATATGGAGTCTAGCTGTGTAGGGGTTTGAATTATCAATTTTAAAGTCTGAGCTTCCATATTCTTTTCCTTTGGGGTCCCTCAGGAAAAAAACTGGCTGAGACAGGTTCCATGCAATGCTGAAGGAAGTGTCGTTTCCCACAGTTTTGTCAACAGGCACAGTAGTATTCATCCATGCAGACTGCTGAACAACTAACTCTTCGCTTTCAAGCTGTTGTTAGAGAAATAAAACTTGTCTTATTGCTATTTAGTAAAGTAGCATTTAACATATTTTCAGAGTGATTCCTTGTCCATTACACAATATGGTATCCACTCATTGCTGACTTAAAATGGATTAGTCTTGGAAGGGAGAATTGAAAAGCATTTACGCCTTTTGGAAACTACTATGAGAAAAGATCCCTGCTTAAGTATTTCTAACTCAGAGTTATATAGAGAAGATGGGAGTCTTTCTAGTTCTGCTCTCTCTACCTACAGGAGAATGAAGAGCTATTTTGCCAGCTGTTGAATGAAGACAACTAATAAAATCCCAGGTTCACTTTATGAAATGGCTGCTTGCATAGTAACATTGATTTCAAGTGTAAAATTATGGTAAACAGAGTAAGTTATAGTCTTTCATTTCTGTATCTATTTATCTGCCTATCTAAAGCATCGTGCCAGTAAGCTGTATTTCCACTGCAGTTTGTCTGCCTCAAAATCCTGAAAAAGAAAGAAAATGTCTCCACATATGACTGTAAGGCTTATGAGTGGAGAGGGAAATAAAAATAGAACAGAGGACAATATTTAGAAGACAGATGTAAAGAATATTTCCTTTATTCAAATTGAAATGAAATTGTGCAATTTCCTCACTCCTATTTTATGAACAATCAAGTCCACAATTAAAAAATACCCTGGCATAAACTTAGTTCTTTTTCCTTGTATAGGTGGGACAAAAGAGTCAACTAGAGGCAGTATAACAACTCAAAACATCCCAGACCCAATTTTCCAAGCTACACTAACTGCTGCTTATAATCAAGCTGTCTTTGTGAGGGGTATATTTTGGATAAAACGTAAGACCAGATCTGTGTTAAAATATTAACAAAAAGAGGAATGCATTGCTAAATTCTAATTAACAATTGTCCTAGATTAAAAGTCTAAAAGTTTATATATTACAATTATACATGTGGCTTAGGAGAGAAGTTGTATTTTTAATTGTATCTTTGTTGCTTAAGTTAGACTGTGAAAATGCTCTAAAAGATAATGTTTCAGATAGGAGTGAACTAAACATCCAGTGGGATTTCTGATTGCTTTTCTCTCAAAGTCTCTTGGACTTTGAGTTTTTTGAAATCAAGGATTATATAAGTTACGAAAATCGTGTATTTATTTCATTGAAGTGAAGTATAGGAGTTCACTAAGAAATATCCTTGGGTTTTTTTCCAAATTGAGCCACAGAGCACATTAATGTCTAAATTCATTCAATTACTGATCATCTCAAAGCATAGGAGGAAAAAGAAGTGTTGAAATTCAAACCTGAATAGATTGTTTGGAAATATCTCCATTTCCTGATGTAATTGCAGTGAACGCATCAATTAATTTGCTGGGGACAACTCCATCTTGAGCACAAAGCTTTAAACCTCCTGAAAGAGCAAAAGAATTAGAAACTCTAATTTTGACTCTGAAATTGCTATGTTTTATGTGACTTCTGGTGCTGAATGTTCTACTGAGGCAGCCAATTTGTTACAAAATCAAAATGTATCTTTTTATTAAACTGTTAATGCATGTGTCATGGTAAAATCTGGCTTGAGCAATCAATTATTTTTATCTCTCATTGGTAAAGATGCAGGATGTCATCAGGTACAGCATTTTTAGACTTCTAATGCTTTTGGAGTCACACATTATCATTTCAGTGAAATTCTGCTCTGAAATACCTCCGTAGGAAAAACACAGTAGCATCCCATGATTTTTTACTCTTAAAATCCAGATTGTCTTTATTTCCAACCATGAAGTTTAGATCTCTTTGCATGCAGTCTGAGTTCAAGCAGCTCTAGTCCATTGGAAGTTCTCATGCTAGTGCAGGGCTGTTAATGAGTGCCTTGTGAATATGGCTTCATACTGTTCTACTGAGGCTTGTGCCTCACCATCTGCACTTCAGATTGCAAGTCTCTCTCAAACTAGGATCATACATGCCACACATAAACTGAGCCATCACTGTGCTCCCAACTCACAGGTCATCCCAGAGTGGGGGAGTGACTGCTGAGCCCTGCTGAGCCCTGGGGAGCTGCCCACAGCCCCTCTCCCCTACCACCTAACGCCTCTCACCCTTGTCCCTCTTGCACAAGCTGATGTGAGGTGTGCAGGTTACATCAGGTGTATGGCTCTGTCTCATGAGAGAACACATGGAGTCATATGAGCTGGAGGAGGTCTTACTTGAGACATCTATTTAGTAACTTTGCAAAACTGACTTTCGTTTCTCAGCAGGAAAGGACCATCTGCGTTCTTTCTGCCTCACAAATCATTGTTAATAAATTCTCCATAAGGGGAGCTTAAATAACAAATTCTGCCTTAAAATACAAGCCAGGACAGAATTAAACTCTGGACTCCACTATTGTCCTTGTTGTGTTGATCTAATGATGTTGAAGAGTATAAGGGCGTTCCAAGTTATTTAAATTGCTAAAACAAGTGGATTGTACTCTGAAAATGCACAGCATGTGCACCTTCAAATAAGAATCTTTATTCACTGTATTTGTCTGGAGTCAGCTTGCTTTCTAGTTCCACTGAAGAAGTTCTTATTTTTCCCTGGCACTTGCACGTGCAGTAGCATGAAGCAACACCCCTATGGATAGTTTTCGAATGGTTGTTTTCACACTAATTCTTCAGCTACGCTTGCTAATGACAAGGGTAGTCACTGTGCTTACAGTTTCCTAGCCAGTGCACTTCAGCTGCAACAGCTGGAGAAAATCATTATTCTTTATGTACTAAAAGATGCTTATAAGTAAGCCTCTAGAAAGTTCTAGTCATTGCATGTAATGCCAGAAATAAAACTCTAGACATTTCTTTTCATGTTATAGAACAACATCATAAGAAAATCTCTTTTGTCATAGGGTATTGTCATGTTTTAAACCAAGACAGCTCTTAAAGGATAACTATGGATCTGAAGAGTTCTGTTTGCTTGCATTAAAAAAAGCCGCTCATGATAATAAAATTTCTTTTAAAATTAATTTGTTTTAGAATTCTACATTGAAATCTAAAATTCCAGACTGATGGCATTGCTATGCTTTTACATTTTCATACTTGAACATGCCAGAGAGCAATTTTTAGACTATTTACCTGTTAGTTCTGAAAGCTTTTCTAGATTTTTGTCTGCCTGTGGCCCCAGTGCAATGGTGTGAACTTTAGTCCCACTTTGTTTCACCAGATTAAAGCAAGCTGCTATGCTTGGGTCCTCTCCATCCGTCAATAACACAATTTCTGAGCCATATGTAGTATTCATTTTATTTGCAATTACCTGCATCAAGAAAAGAATTCATGATATAAGCAGCAGAATAATTCTGAGATACTAGTTTATCGCAGAACACAGTCCATGTTATGTGTTTGCAGCTGTTAACTTCAAATATAAGACAAATTTATTCTTTAGTAAGTGTTTGAGTTTTTACCTAACACTAGAACTATTACAATAGTAATTCATGCAATTGATATTTCAAGCTCTAAATGCTCGGATTAGTGAGTGTTCAATTATAAATAGTGAATATTTAATATATGCTTTCCTGGGGCAGGAAACTGTCCCAGATCAAAGATGTCAAAAGCATTCTGCCTGTATATGCTTTGCTGGTTCAGGGACTGGATATTTAAGGGCATCATATTAAAAACTTCTGTCAGCTAGCTGTCTGGAACTACTGTTTATTCTCCAGTCAACATTTCAGGAGTAGAGAAGGACAGACTTCTGCATAAGGATGGACTCTGAGGTAACTGAAGGAGAGGCAGAAAGGGGTAGGAGGCAGTCAAGGAGGCCTTTGTCCTGGATGTTCCATCCCTATCTGGTTGCCAGTCATCCTTCTGATATCACCCTGTCCTGAGCCTCCTCTCTGCCCTGGAATCTCAGCCACCTCAGAAGTCTCATCCTTCTCTGTACAAT
>NW_009936672.1:15811-29947 GCF_000696875.1 Nestor notabilis
CTTGTTCCTACATGCTGCTCCTTATTTTCAGTTTTGCATCTGAATAAGGTGACATTTGGGACTTCAGACTGCCAGCCCAAGGAAGTAAAACAAACAGATAAATAATAATCATAGAATCATAGAATGGTTTGGGTTGGAAAGGACCTTATGATCATCCAGTTCCAACTCCTCTGCCATGGGCAGGGACACCTCACACTAAACCACATCGCCCAAGGCTCTGTCCAGCCTGGCCTTGAACACTGCCAGGGATGGAGCATTCACAACTTCTTTGGGCAACCTGTTCCAGTACCTCACCACCCTCACAGGGAAGAACTGCTTCTTTATACGTAACCTGAACTTCCCTGTTTCCCCATCTCTCAAGCTCATGAGATGTATGTGGTTTCACAGTTTTAGGGGTTTAATTCATGACTACTGAACTGTGGGAATTATTCAAAAATCTAGATCATTCTTGAAGTTCATTTTGGAATTTCATCTTCTTTTTCAATATCCTTTCAAAGCATGGACTTTAACGCACATCTGGACTGTCTTCTGGTAATACTCTGTCCAATGCCATATAATGGTAATGCCAAACAGTTTCTATACCAAATTTTCTCCTGATAGATTCAAGAATCACCTTATTTTTCTTAACTTCACCATATTCTCTCTCTTAACTCTGTCATTGCATCAAAAGTCCATGTTCAAGTATGTTTCTCACTTCTTCCCTCTTTTCCCTACATCCCAAGGATATTCCCACATAGTACTTTACCGTAAGTCCTTTATGTATCCCTGCACAGATATTGGTCAGTCCACTAGGAATTGTAGGCAAAAACTGCACAAGCTTTTGGCGTGCCTCATCATTGGTTATTTGTTGCAAAGGAGCTCTTTCAATGGCATCAGAGTCAAATGTGACAATTGCAACCCAGGAGCTGGTTTCAACAACATGGAGCAGGTACTGCTCTGCAGCAATACGGAGGTTTTCAATGCGGTTGTGCTGTATGTGAGAAAAACCCATCCTTAGAATGCACTCTCTTCTGAAAAGCTGTGACTATGAACAGAAAGCAGGATTTACTGATGTCAGGTTGTAATTAAAAACTATCTGCCTTAAGGTAACTCATGTGTATGCTCAGTTCTAGAAGAGAGGAGATGCAAAACATGTTCTGGTATTGTGAAAGCGCAGCAAATTGCAGCTTCCAAGAAAGATGTAACCTGGCAAAGTCCATCTTCTGATGTTACAACTTCATTCCTAATCAAGATTTTGGTCACTCTTTATTGGTTTTGATAGCATGATGGCAATGCAAAAGGACAAAACCTACGATGCATGAGCAGTAGATTAGTCTAGAGACTTAAGTATTTTGAAAATAGAAACAATATTAAAGTAAAATTATGGCTATTTTAAATGCAAATATTTGAAGGGATTACTGAAAAGTTGTATTTTAAGACATTTATCACAGAGGTTTGAAGTCTATTAATAAATCATAACACAGCTGCCTTACCCAGATAATATTGCCATCTTTCTACAAATGGTCCGATATATACAGCTTTATAAAAGTATCAAGATATTTACGGAAATAAGCATATATTCAGGGATGTTTACTAAACCTTGCATCCATAAACCAGCTCAGTATCTCATGCCATAGGAAGTTGTGAAAGAATAAACCTATGCAAAGTTTTATGGCAAAAAAAGGAAAAATAACCCCAGCTCTGTTAAAATAACATAACATTACCTTTAGTTACATTCTTGATTCCAAAGAGCAATATTGTAAAGAGGAAAGAACATCTAATTTATTGATGTATTATGACCTACATATTTACTTTAAAATTTAGAATCATTCATAACAAAAATACAGTGTGGAACTCCATCTATGATATATTGCTGCTTGGAAGAAATGCAAGGGCATTTTCATTCCAGGTCTGGAACAAAGGAAGGAAAGGATATGAAACTGATATTTGACAAGAAAAGAAAGACCATGTCTGCCCTACAACTCTCAATACTTTCAAGTGATAGCTTGTAGGATTTTTTGCTAAAAATTGCTTATAAAATGCATGTTCTTACCATTCTCATGCTCCCAGATATATCCAGTACTAAAGAAATTGCTCTGTCTTGGGCTTGCAGTAGGCTGAAGGTAGTCTCATGGGGGGGTGCAGAAGTATTTAGAACAGTCGAGTTGCGAAAGTCAACAGATTCCATAATTACTTCCCATGTACTTTTGTGGTTGCATATCTTATTCTGCATATTTGGAGCCTCACTATTGTGAGTGTTTTGATCACAAAATTCAACCACCTGGAAAGTCGGATTGAAGCCGATAATAATGCTGAAGCCAACAGTATAAGCATAAGAAAATATTTCAGAAAATAAGAAGTTTGTGGTGAGGTACAGGACAAATGGAGGTGTTCTTCTCCACTGAACGTACTCTGTGCCGTGGTGCCTGGCCAGCCAGGATCTTAGAAGAGGCAAGAGAAGAAAGTGCTCCCGAAGAACTTACCTCAGATTCTATGTAAGCACCAGCATGTTGTGAGATGCAGAAAGAAAGCATTTTGTCTGTGAGTACTGAGATCCTTGAGTGACTGCTTCGTGGAGGTCCTACTAGATTTAAGCCTGCTAACATAGATATTGTGGCTGAATAGCATGGAGGTTCAAGTTAGCAACCTGAATATTTAACCAACCTCTTGGGTTAAACCGGTGGTCTTGGACTGGTTCATGTAAGTTTTCTTGAGCTGAATAAGGAAATATGCAAAAGATACAAAGTCAAGACTTTGAGAGAAGCAGGAACTAATCTTTTAGATGTCTCAGCATGGCCATGGCATACTGCTAAGGGAAGACCATGACCTATCATTGTGAGTTAACCATGGAGGGCAGGTTAAGTACCACACTTCCTCCCCTTCCCCAGTAGGATGGGGGAAGAGGAAAGGAGGAATAAAAGCAAGAAGACTTTAGTATCAAGATAAAACAAAAGAAAACAAGAAAGAAGTTGTTTAATAAAAGAAGGATAAGTGAAAGAAAAGAAACAAAATAAGCGATGCAAAGGCAATCTCTTACCACATCCCATGAGTAGACCAATGCCCAGCCAGCTCAGGAGCATAGGATGGCTAAGCCTCCTAAAACCCCTTCTCTTCCATTTATTGCTGGGCATAACTCTATATGGTATAGAATATCTCTGAGGGTAGTTAGGGTCATCTGCCTGGTTGTGTCCCCTTACAGCCTACTGCGCACCCCCCAGTCTATTCACTAGTAGGGGCACAGTGAGAAAGAGAAGGCCTTGATGCTGTTCAGCTAAAGCTAGAACATTAGTGTGTTAGTGGTACTCTTTTGGTCAAAAATCTAAACCACAGATCCATTTGATCCATTATGAAGAAAATTATTGTATCCTAACCAGGCCCAGTACACCCATAAAGTTCTTGGAAAGAGCTTGCCCAAAGAAATAAGGTCGATAGCTGGAGGAATTATGATCCCATACCACAGAAACCTAGCCTGCAAGGAGACTGTCCATCTTGGTAACCCCTATCCCAAACAGTGAAGCTGGCATGAGGAGGCCTGCCTGGTTGTCCTGGCTATTTTCAAGACAAGTGGGCTGCTGCTTCCCTGTTAAGGATAGACAGACCAGATTGCTCTGCAATGGAGTGTAATAGAGCTAACCAGGTAACACAGTTCACGTACCAGTTTTCATAAGGAGTGATCAAAAACTACAATTATCTTAAGGACATAGCAGTTGGCAAGAATGCGTCACTTTTATGCCTGTTGACCTGATTTTCCGAACACGGAGCAAGAAGGATGCTGAGGCTGCTGTACATCTCTCCCTTATTGACAGGAATCAGCTGTCAAACAATTTCTAGTAGCTCCTTTGTCTTCCATTTTGAGCAGATTTCAATAGAACTGGTAGCAACTTCCACAGTCTTTGGAATTAATTAAAGAAGCACCTGACTGATCATTCTCCCCAGCAGAAATTACTGGCTAGACCCTGAATGTTACTAAACTCTAAGTCCAGAAAGGTATAGTAATACTTACAGGATGTGCGTATTGCATGTACATAACAGAACATGAGATATTTTGTCGTATATCTGGAATAAATACACATCCTTTTTCATACAGCTGACCATCATATCTACAGCTTCTTGGCTTACATATGTCACCGCTGCAGTTTTGGAAAACAGGAATACCAGTCACACCAGCTGGACAGCTAAGGGAAGAGAAGATAAGCAGGGCTGGTTAAGAACCCATACATATAGTCTGTAACTGGTTATTTATTTGAATTTTGGCTGCCCAAAGCCAAATTGCTGTTGACACAGCACTGCACTAGACACTGCACAAGTCCACAGGTAGGCTATCTCTTTGTCTGGCAAGGTCCTTAAACTAATCTAGAAATAGTTAAAATCATAAAACACTTGTGGTCCTTCATGATCTTCCTTGTAATAATCATAGGCTATGCAGGAAAGACATCCTGCTAGGAATTGCAATACAAAAGACTGTATTGGTATGCCTGAGCTAGGAAAAAAGGCAAGCCTGAACTAGTTCTCTACATCCATTCAGTTATTGTCCCTCTTTATAGAAACTGTTTGAAATCACAGTGGTTTCAGTAGGCAGTTTCAGTGCTGATGATAACTGCTTTTTAATAAAACCAGGCCAAATAAGAACGAAACAAATAGTGGCTGAAGTCTGCAGTTGCTCACAGAGCAAAAGATTGTCCAGCGCTCATCTCCTGAACGTGTTACAAAACAACACCAAAGGCAGCTGTGGTTTTCTGGGCTGCAGAGCAGGCAGTAGATGTTGCTGGCTACGCATCTTTTAATCACACAAGCAGGTTGTGGACACTCTATAAAGTTCAGACTCAACGCAGATGACAAACATAATGAAAAGGTTCTTGAAATATTTAAACCCAAGTAATGTAAAAGCAGAAATATGAAAAAAATACTACCTTGTTGCTTTAACAGTTGCTTTTTCAGACACATAAAAAGGCATGTCACTACTATATTCATCAAACACCCCCCACCGATAGTGAGCCCATTCGTGGACAAAAACTCGACCTGTTGAAATAGAACAGCACATGAACATTCTAAATAAAACTGTTTAAAAGCTGCTCAATGTTTTACTTAGACTTTTGAACAATTTAATAGAGGAAGATTGTGGAATATTTGCTAATTAAAGAATAACCATTTAAAGTTTTCAAAGGGATGAGCAACTTCTGGGTAATGGTGAGAGTTGATGATCTTAAAGGTCTTTTCCAGCCTAGTTGATTCTATGATTCTTATGGATCCAGTGTTTGAATATTTAACTTCAGACACTTCATAGGTATTTACTACTTCTGAAAAATATGTCTCTCAGAGGTTTTTTCATTTTAACAAGCAAATTGAATTATCCATATTCATTATTCACTGAGGAAAATCTTAGCTTTTTTGTATGAGCAGTAAAACAGGCAATTAAATTAAATAGTAGTATTACCTTTTTCTCCATAAACCTTAGTCAAATTTTCCTTTAACAGGAAGTTTGGTGGGAAATGAATGTACCGTCCTTTCACCTTACATCCTTCATACTGTAAGGTATAAGGTTCATCTACGTGTTTCAGGTAATAGTCTGCTATGATGACATCTGCCTGAAAAAGTAAGACCAAAGTTATACATGACATAGGTGTAGAGAAGAGTTGGGTTATCCTTGTTGAATAAATTCAGTCCTGCAATTCCTTTTACCCTACAAACTCTCTCAACAATTTTGAGTAAGAACTTCCAAAGTTAGTCCTAGATTTTGCTGTGATTTGTCATGTAGCCTTGTCAGTCTAGCTTTTCCTTGTTCTAATCATAAAAAGTTCTCTAAATCATACCTGATTATATGATTCTGTTTTTATTCTTGAATAGTTGGTATTTCTCCTCCATGTTTTAGGAATTATAATTTTTACAGACTTGAAGAAAAATCGATGTTTTGTCATTGCAAACAAGTGATTAGAAGCATTTTTAATCATGTTCTAGGGAATGAAAGAAAACAAAATATCAACATTAGTATTAAACATTTGACTGTACATGCAATGAATAATTGAGCCTTATCAACAAACAGCAGTGCAGTAAAGTAGAAGTACATAGCACAAGACTAAGAAAATGTTACAATCTTGGCTAAGAAAAGAATAACCAAAAAAGCTCAGGACTAAGCTGTAATTCTTGGAATCTCTCAGCAGTTCTATAATCCTGCTTTTAGTCAGAGATTGCGATCAAACTCCCATTCTAGCCTTCATGTGAGATGAAAACTACTAAATACAAGGATTTTAGCCTTAAATTCATCCTAGCCTGACAGCACATGTGGGTAAGATTCAGCATTGCACCTGCTTTTCATTTGTCTGACCAATGTAATTTTTTTCCTCAAATTCACTGTTTCCCATTTCTTCTTATTTGTATGATGGCTACTATATGCTGCCATGACTTTCCTTTCCTCTTGCTCTTTCACCGCTTCTCTTGGAGTACAGGCACCAGAAAAAGCTTTCTCTTTCTTTATTTTTCTCTCCACTAACAACCAGGTGTTCAGTGAGAAAAAAACAATCAGGAAGGAGGGAACTGAAATCTGTCCCATAGGCTTTTCATCATCTAAGAAACAAGCTCAGACAAGAGGCTTTGGAATCAAGTATCCATGTTATATGTACATAGAAGTCAGCTAAAGGAGATTTCTTGAAGAGATTCAGCTTGCCTGGACTGAGAGTGATAGTGAGTGCTAACCCATGAGAAGTTAAGCAGTAATGGGACATGCCAATTCAGCTGTCCCCATGCAAGCCCTTGCTTGCTCTGCAAATGGAATAGAGCAGTTTGAGTAGCTCAAGGGAACTGAAAGAATGGTGTAAAAGCAAGTCTCATAAGGTCAGCTCTAATGTGAATTTAGTATGTGGCAGGTATCTTACAGTAACAGTAACCATCACTCATACACTTCTACCCTAAAACACACTCAGTGGTTTGTTCCTTAATGAAAATAGAGCGATCTAAACTCTACTTACTCTTAAAAATGGGGACAACCAGTAACTGATGGTAAAAAGCAATCAGATCCACTTTTACTCCATGTAAAACTCTTCTCACAGATAAAAGAAATCTGGAAATGTTAAAAATTTTATGGTATCCGTCGTACTTGATCTTAGGGATGACATGGGACTGATATAATCCTACATCAGGTCTAGTAGGCATTAGAAATACTGCAGAACTTGGACATTTGTCAGAAGTGTCCTGTTCAGCAGGTTTGCTCTAAAGTGGTTTCGCTTTCTGGAAAACAAGTCCTTTGCCTTGAGACCTGGCCACCATTCCATGGCGAATTTATCCATTGAGGCAGCTACATGGATTGGAATAAAACTTAAGCTCAGAAATGCCACTAAACCTAACCTCTTTTTCTTGGTTGGTTTGGGGTTTTTTCTCATTTAACAGAACATTGTAAGACATGCTACCTAATGAAAGAACGGTAGTATAATCAATGGCTATTAAACAAGCATTAGTAAGACATTCAGGTAAACACAATTTGGAAAGCTGCTTAAAGGAATCTCACTCTGCCTCCCAACGGAGGTATTACAGCATTGTCTGAGGGCATTAGTGCTCTTAGTAGTGACAACATATGGCAAGGCAAATTAGAAATTCCTATTTTAGTAACTATGGGATTGATCCATGATTAATTCAAAACAACAAGAAAAAACACTATTGACAAGAGTGAGAGCTGGACCTGATTCATGCTACTTTCCAAGCAGAAAAGTCAAGTCACAACTGCCAGGGAACGAAGCATATAAACTCAAATGTTCTTACCATTGTGTTTCGGATTATGTTGACATCTTCTGGCACCTGGGGATTAATTGCAACAACCAAATCCTCATAGCCATTCTCATTTAGCCATACCACAGAATCTATCAGGTGCAAGAGCTGAAGAGATAGCAAAAATATCAGACTCTGAATCAGCCCCATTACTTGTCCCTGCCTGGGAGATTCTTGGATAGAAAAACGATGGCTTATCAGTCGTATTTATATGACTGCCTGTAACACAAGAAGACTATGTTATGATAACCCGGAATAGTTCACCTCCCCCATCCGAGTATGCAGAGTCCCAGGCACGTCTTATCTTCTTGTTACAGCAGCTGGGGTAGTTTGGTTCTTCCCATCTGACTACGCAGAGTCCCAAGCGTGTCTTATCTTGTTGTCACAGTAACCCAGTGTCATCCGCTTTCCCCCATTGCATGGCCATCAGCGTGACAGCCAGCTGTAGATCTCAGCATTCAGACAACAGGACCTGCATTACATCAGTGAGTTTACTAATGAGCCAAACAGCACACCTCATATGCATGATGTGTTAACCAGCCAAGTTTTACTATCCACCCCTGTGGTGCTTTCCCTTAAGCTCCACTCCCAAGCAGGTCCCCACTTTGATTAATGTCAGTGTCCTGGGGCTCCCACTGTGGTAACACTCCACTTCCCATAAAGCCAAAGCTTTCACTCCCTGAGGGATTCACACCTTCTCTTCACTCTGAACACTGCCTTTGTGTTGAAAAGAGGTGCAACAGTTTGCAAGAAGACTGATGTCTTCTATGCAAGTACAGTTGTATCAGATATGTTGGCTGCGTTTAGTTATGTGTTAATTTTACAAGAAAATAGTTCATATTTTATTGTGAAGTAAAAAAACCCAATTCAATTTTCTTATGCCTCTTCAGGTGATCTGTGCTCTGCTATTTATTTCGTAAAAGAGAAATAATTGCAAAAGCACACTTGGAATTTCCTCGGGAAAAATCTGAACAATGTAATAATTATGTAATGCAGAATTGAAACAATAGAAAAAAAACCCTAAGATTAGATCAGTGAGACAGTAAAATGCTGATAAATTCTATACTTGGGATGTAAAATCTCACATTTTAAATGGCATTGTTTGCCTTTAGATGAATAACCAGATTACTCTGTGTGGCTCTCCCATGTCTCATCATCCTTCACTTCATACTTGAAGAAACTTGTCCAGAAGGGACTTTATATTTTACTCCAATTCCTTGTTAAAGTATTTCACCCCAAACCCTGATTCACTATCCGTTGAGAAATGTCTATTAGATGATGACTCCCTACCAGACATTTCTTGACATCTCTCAGCTAGGTAGTTCCTAATTTCTGTAGGAGGTGCTTGGTTAATCCCGCATAGCACTATATTTGGAACTGGGCTATCACACAGTAGTCAGTTCACAAATATCTCATGATATAGCTGTATTGTTAGTTAAATTCATAATTTCATTAAAATAAAAATGGAATGAATGTGCTACTGATTGACACTGGTTGTATTTTCATCCTTTAATTCATTATTGATGGAATTCTGTATAAATAATTTCCTGAGGCAGTCCATGATAAAATTACATTATCATCTTTTATTATGGCATCAAAATCAATAGTTTTACATGGAATCACATGAGCTTTAGATCCCAATAGTACTGCAGACATTATGAAGGAGCCTCCTGCAGCTGTTCTCTGGAAACCTCCTCTTCTAATATGAATATCATTTTTAATAACTGATGGGTTCATCTTGATTTTACCTAAAGCAGTAAAAAATGCAGATTAATCTTGACTATAAGCATACTCTTGTAGTAAGTATGCAGGTGACCTGAACTACACCTCATCTATATGGTTTTAAATCTGAAAAATCCATTAACCTAAATTGAGCACAACAATTTCTACTGCAATAGCTATTTCTTTAGACTTTCAAGAGTGCTGATTACTAAGAAAGCCAATATTAAATTGAAGTAACTGTTACTTGTTATAAAATAATTACAGGAGAGTTTAATTTACTAAAACTTCCACAGTTTTTAATTTAAGATGACTGATTATAGTACTTCAGTTAATAGACCTACAGTTATTCTTTCCACCAGTAAAACACAAATCCTGCCTATCTGTATTACATAGATACTGCTCTATTATAGAGTTCACAGTCTACTTTAAATATTCTTCAGGAGGATACTGACTTTCCAGGTTTTGAAAAGCTTTTAGTTGGGCCGTTGTTGCTCTAATGCTACTGCTAGTATTTATAGAGGGACTTGATGTATACAGGTGCTGGAATACATAACTGTATCATTTTCTCTGCATTACTTCATGTTTTCTACACAACCTGGTATAGACATGGCATGACTCCATAGTCATAGTTCTGTTAGCTTGGATGTGAACATTCAGGCTCTATCTGCTTCTATCAGGGAAAGCAAACAAGTACTTGGAATAGATCCCATCATTCTTAACAACATTAGAACCTAGATATAAAAATGACATAAATTAACATCAAACAAAAATGGTTACATTTATTATGCTTTTTAGATTAATTTATCTAGAAAATAAGAATAACAGGAAAATTAATCTCTGATATGGTGAGGCACTGGAATGGGTTGTCCAAGGAAGTGGTGAATGCTCCATACCTGGCAGCGTTCAAGGCCAAGATGGACAGAGCCTTCGTGGCATGGTCTAATGTGAGACGTCCCTGCTCACAGCAGGGGCTTGGAACTAGATGATCTTAAGGTCCTTTCCAGCCCAAACCATTCTATGATTCTATGATATGCAGCCTGTGCAGCTCCTGGTTTTGGTGGTATGTTAAAGCTCTTAGAGACAACTGCAGTCTGAAGTAAGATGTCTTTTTGTACTGTGTTTTAACTCAAGGAAATGCAAATTTCTTAACAAAATCATCTGTTATTTCATTAGAAGCTAAAGAACAGACGATTTTCAAAATCAGTCCAGTTTTTAATTACTTCCTATGTGCTTCTATAGTCACATATTCAATTCTGCAGATTGGGTTCTGACTATGCTCATTTCAGAATTCAGCCACGTATGACGATAAACAAATAGGCAAAAATCAGAAGTAAGCAGCAGAAGAGTAACAAATAAAACCAGGGATGAAAATAAACCTTCACTGCTGATTTAGATAGTTGAGACATCAGCTGATGGTAAACTTCATTTTACATTAATAACAGTATGCATTACAGTTGTTTACTTACATAAAGATTGAAATAAATGTTACATTTCAAAAAGGAGGATAAAGCAAATTTTGTAAGAGAATGTTTCATCAAAAGAAATCTGTTCTTACGTGTTTATACATACAGATTATAAGCTTTGCATATATATTATTGATGATTCTGCAGTTTGATTTCATTCAGGAATAAATGCAAAGCCTTCCTCAAAAAGCCACGTTAGCCTATTAACAACACAATGTCCTTCAGTGCAGGATTTTTTTTTTTCACAGATGTAGATGCTAGTAAGATCAGAAGAACACCTGAGGATAAAACAGAATATATTTCCACTTAAAAACCCTATCTGATAACCAGAAGCACCAAACCCCAATCCTGTCCCTAAGCATGAAGGATGCCCAAGTGGAACTGGCGCAGGGTGCAGAGGGCTGCAGCCCCATGCATAGGAGGGCAAAGTGGGTTCCTGCCAGGCTCCCTCCTCCCCAGCTGTCTCTGCCCCAGGAGCAGCCTCCCACTGGGCTCTGATGCCCAGCTTCCTCCTGGTTTCCCAGCATGGGATGCATCAGGGCCTTTCTGGCCCATCTCTCTCTGCCAGAAAGTAGCTGCCAAAATCCTGAGAGCTGGAGCCCACCAGTGCCCCATGTGGGGCTGACCTCTGCAAAGGCACAGACAGGCTGTGCTAACCATAGGCAAGTTAGGTCAGCCCTCCCTCCATGGAAAAGCAGGAGTAGCTATAGGGACTGCTGCTGCTCCCACAGAGAGTATCCAGGACTGGTGAACCCACAGGCTACTAGGGCTTGGGCAGAGGTTTGGTAAACCTAAGAGCATCTTCCCTGAGCAGCACCCTGGACAACCAGCTGGGGATGGGATCCCTGCTGATACACAGGGAGAACAGCTTGATGTTTGTTATGGTGTGTTACATCCACCCAGGCTTCCGCTCACCATTCCAGCTGGCCACATAAAGCACTTCCAATAAACTTCCCATTTTCCTGTAAGTATTGTTTGTGTCCTGCTAACTGCAGCCGTCCGTCCGCTCCACCCATGCACAAAAGGGTCTCTGCCTCCACTCCCTGCAAGGCAGAATTTCCAGGGCTACAGGTTAATGGCCTGTCACTGATATGAGAGAGTATCTGGCCAGATAAAGAATCATGCCATCCAAAAATCTGTCTAAAATTGAAGTTACGTGTTTGACTGTGCCCCTTTTTCTTGGAAAGGAATTTTTGTAAGTAAACTATATTTAGACAAACAAATTATCTTAATCTTGAAAGTACAATGTGCTCCCCATTGTTCCTCCCCTTTTGTTTGGAATGCTACTTTGTAATGTGTCCTCTTGCTCTTTCTTCTGTCCTCAAGGTCTCTATCACATAGCCCAAGTCTTGAACACACTCCTGTAGTACCTGTCCCAGTTCTGGGACCTTACCAGGCTCTCTGGTCATTTTCCGGTGTAGCAAAGGGGCTGTAGCCATTTAGGAACTGGAGCAAGCAGTTTTGCAGCAGATGCACATCCTAAAGAGGGGGAACAAACAGGGTTCATGTTCACCCCCTGAGTTGCTCTGCACAAGGGAGAAAGTCTAAATTGAGTAATGAATGCAAGTGGATTTAAGGACTGCTTAGTAAAAGAGAAATAAATTAAAGCTAGTTTTCCCTCCTTTGAAGATCTAAAGTCTTCTGCAAGCAGCTCAGTGTCTGACTGAGCTGGAAGTGATTCACATGAAAATGAGGAGTGACACCAGTGCGATTGGATTTATGGTGAAGAATTAGCAATGCCAAATCTGACCCAGGCAGGTCAATACATGTACATAATAAGGGAAGTTCTGCATCACCTCAGCTGCTATAACTTGCATCTGGGGTAAGGTGTTCCCAAAAATCCTTGGCTAAAGCCTAAGACGACCAATGCTGAATCAGCAATCTCCATATGAAGGACACCCAGACCTGCTGCCGTGTAAAATTCCCTGCTACTAGTGTGGCGTCCCTGCTACTTCTCTGTATCTTGGAATTGACTTATATTTCTTTCACGCCTTAAGTGGGTGCAGAAACACCCACTGCTGCTCTTTGAACAGCAGAGATGATCTACTGCTCAAGTCTGTGCAAAGAGATTAGGCTCCTTGAGTGGGTGATTTTGGGGAACTCCACAGCACTACAGCATTATAACTGCAAGTGGCAGCTCATCCCAGAGCCCGCTACCTCTGTGCACTACAGAGCGAAGGACTTTTGTGTCTACTTTCGTGCTTGAGAAGGTAGCATGCTGCAACATGGAGTGGAAGATGCTGAGAAACAGGCCAGGGAAGTAGCAAAACCCACCATACCTATTATACAAGAGTGTATGGGAAGAAATGTCATTGTTCCACCTCTGCTGGATATATATTTCTATGTAAGGCAGTGACTATCTAAGGATTGCTGAGAGAAGGAAATTCTGATCAGTATTGAGGTGCATAAAAGGGTGGGGAAAGAACAGCACATAAAGAGGGTCACAGCAAATCTGCTGCGTTTGTGAGACTTTTGTGCTATCAGGCTATTGCTAAAATTAAACAATGAACAGAGAAAGGCGTTGGAGACTTGAATTTCTGACAAAGAAATGAAAAGTTCCTTTAAAGCAGATAAAGTCATGAACCATGACAAACACTGAGCAGAGTTCCTGTGGTATCTAAAGAAGCCTCTCTCCAGCACTCATCTTTTATTAAGGCTTGTAATCATGCCATTGTGGAACTGTGTCATATTTCCTTTAATTATTTTCCACTCTATGGATTGTGCCAGTCATTAAAATGTGGTTTTGAGGACTGAAACTTGTGATTCATTCTCTGTTTGTGAGATACAGAGCGCAATGCTACTTATCATGCAAGTTATCCTCACCAATGGATAGTGGTTGCTTTATTACATAAACAATCATCACGTTTTTAGATAATTGCAACAATTTGTTGCTTTCTTTTTAAATTAAGTCAATCATGTAGCAATTTCTGAGAAGCTGGAATGAAGAATTGTGTTTGAGCTCACTATGAGAGACCAAAGCCACAGCTCACAAACTGTGGTGCTAAAGCAAAGGTCTGGCCAAGGTGGTTAGTTCACAGTTCATGGCTACTATAGAGAACAAAACATTAAGCACCTGAAAAGACACGATCTCCCTTGTCATTCAGGTACAAACAGGTACTCACTCCAGAATGGATAATGGAGAAAAAAAGAAGGCTGAAATTTAGCCTTTGATTTGTATTACTGTGCACACATCATAGAATCACAGAATGGTTTGGGT
>NW_009936673.1:0-614 GCF_000696875.1 Nestor notabilis
TATTATTAAATATAGTATATTCACTGTAGTGAAGGAGTAATTTGATTGGCAGTTACTTTACGTTTTAACAGCATTTTCGTGTTACATGTAAGTATACAGATGTGTATTTATGTAAAACCTTTGGTAAATTTCATTTGCTATTGCAACACTTACTTCTCATAAATTGCATTTCTAAGAAACTTGAAAGGGAAAACAATTCATTTGTTTTGAATGTGACTGGAAAGCAGTTTTCTTTCCTTAGTTGTACAGTGAAAGAGTTAAGACTTTGCCTGCAGTAGATTTATGAATGTTGCTGCAGGCACAAATTAGCTTAGCAGTTTTTGCTAACAACTCCATTCTTTTTCTTCTGAACTCCACTTTCATCTAGAAGAATTGTAAATTTGTGTCCCAGTAGAGTAGGTAAACCGAAGGTCAAAGAGAAATGTAACATTCTGAATCACATGGCTTTGCTTTCATGAAGGTAGGAAAACCTCTGTTAAGAGCAGATTATAACAAGTTGAAAACAGTGGGGGTCAAAACCCTATAGAAAAAGTAAACATACTTTTCCCCAGTGTCATTTTTAGGGGGGGGGGGGGGGGGGGGTTTTTTTTTTTTTTTTTTTTTTTTGTAAAAAC
>NW_009936673.1:645-82167 GCF_000696875.1 Nestor notabilis
TTTGATTTTTATTTTTTTTTTTCTTTTTTAAGAAAGAACCACAGTAATATACTTTGTTAACCTTGTGCCTTGCTACATTCAAATCTCTACTTACTAGTAGAGTTACCTAGTGTAGATTTTGTCCGTGGTGCATAATACCTGTGGGAAAACCCTGGGTGCTTTCTTTGCCTTTGTAGACGCTTCTCTGAGGTCAGGTGGAAGACCATTATAATTTTTGTTGTGCTGCACAAAGATGATTTGTTTTTTAACTCTGAGGTCTAATGCAGAAAAAATGGGTAAGGCTTGGACTTAGAATCTTTTAGGTTGGAAAACACCTTTAAGATCATTAAGTCCAACCATTAACTTAGCATTGCCCAGTTCACCACTAAGCCATATCTCTAAGTAATCTACACATCTTTTAAATACCACCAGGGATGGTGGCTCACCACTTCCTGAGCAGCCTGACCCAACGCTTCATAATCCTTTAAGAAGAAGTTTTTACTAAACCTCCCCTGGCACAATTTGAGACTGTTCCATCTCATCCTTTTAGTGGTTATATGGGAAAAGAGGCCAACACCCACCTTGCTCCAACATCCTTTCAGGAGGCATTCAGTAAACTGCACCATGAAGGGAATTACATTTCTGCTTTTGCGGTCCACAGACATCAGGAGAAGGTTGGTGATTATAGCACAACATGCCCTGGTACTGGCAGGCAGTAAATAGATTTAACTCTTCGCAAGTATATCTGCAGAGACTTTGAATAGTTGTACATCAGATGTGATTGTTTCTATTTCAGTGTAAACGTGGAATGATTAAAGACTTAGGATCAGATTTATATCTTCAGCTTTGCCATTTGCTCTGTCAGTGACTAGGAACAAGACACTCTCGTTTGTCAGAAGCTATCTAGTTTTGTATTCAGAGCAATTTTCTAAGTTTATTCTTTTCAAGTCTGTTCTCTTCCATCTGACATTAAACAAAACTTATCTGCTCTGCTTAAAAAAAATCCTTTTCTGTTCCTAGGACTGACCTTCTGTCGTTTCTTAACAGAATAGTTGTGATCCCTGCTGCCTAACTGCTCAATATGATGCTGTTTGTCCACAATAATATCTTTGTATTTCTTCCACTGTAGCTAATGCCAGTATGACCAGGTGGAGTTCCAAAAGTCATTACTAAAGCTTCCCTCTGTTGTTCTTCCTGTTATCTGTGAAAATGTTCCTCTTCCATAATGCTTATGTAAAGCTTGAGGGAAGTTTCTTGGCTGGTGTAATGAGTTCAGTGGTCTTCACTGGGATCCAGAATTTACTGCCTCATTTGTCTTTCTTTTTATCATTTTTCCAGTAATAGGGAAAAAGTGAGTAATTTCCACCCCCCCCCCCCATTTTTTTAGCAGCAAAAAAGTGAGTAATTTCCCCCCCCCCCCCCCATTTTTGTAGCAGTCACAGAGTCTAGGTAACCTTTGTATAGATGCTGAATGACTTGGGCAACTGGGGGCAGTGCTAAACCTGTGATGATTTTTGCAGGTGTTCTGTGCTCTTTCAGTTTGAAAAAAGACTTTAATTTTATCTCCAGTACAGATACTTGTGTGTTTCTGTGTTGTCAGAGGCTCACCATTTATATGCTGGTTCTACTCTCTTTTTACAGTATTTACAACAAAGGTGCAAGGCTAAAACTCTTAATGTGCTGTGAAAAAAACGAGTATCAGGAACACCAGCTCTCAATGTGACATCATTACTGGTGGGGATTGCTTCTCTTTGCAATATATGATTGTTTGCTATTCTTGGACTTGTTTGATTTGGTTGCGAATTGAATTTTTAGTTGTCAGGTCTTTATCTCAGTTGGGCTACTTCATAATTTGCTGCTTACTTTGGGTAAAGTAGCATGATTGCTGACTGACTTGAGCTCTTTTGTCAGTGGGAGTCTTTCATCTGATATTAGTGGGTTTTGAAAAGGGTGCATTATGGGGAACCTAAATTCCAGTGTTGGCCGCCTTTTAAACAGCTAATTTATTTAAATATCCTTATTGTCTTTTAAGGGCTTTAATTCTGTTATCTCTATTTATGTTCAATGTCTTGATCTTTGTTTTCGTTAGTATCTGAACACAAATACCCAATTCTGTCAAAAGCTGATCTGTCAAAAAGAAAGAAGAGCTTTTCTCTGTGTAAAAATGCTATTAAAAATGTCTTCCTAATCTGTCTAAGTATTTTTAAAACACTACTTACAACCTACAATATATATTGAATTTATTATTTTAAATTAGAGCAGTTTTCTCCTCTTTTTTGAAGACAAAACATTTCCAGGTGAAGTGTTCAAATACTGTAAACCGTAAGTATTCATAGGAAAAAAAAATTCTTAACCATTTCTGTTTCTCTAGTCCCTGTGTACTTTTAAAGCAAAGTCCATTAAATGTCCACTCACATTGTTTCAAAACAATAAATTGAATTACCTCCTGGGCTTACATTTTAGTAGTCAGGTCTGTACACCAATTGCTCTCTCTGGGTGCTGCTTCTCATGAACACCTTAGAGGAGGTTTAGAGATCACAGGGGACCTTTAGTTAGAGCTGCACATAATGATTCTCAATTAGGTCAGGTAATGGTGGGTATCAGCATTATGCAACAAATGGAGCTTGAAATGTTTTGGGAATGGAAGGTGGGTTGAATTTCTCCGTAAGATGCTTTTGCTGAAGTTCAGGAAGGACTAGAGATGTTACTTTACTCTTGTTTATGTAATCAGCCCCATAAAAATATATTTCTTTTTTTTGGGGGGGGGAAGGGAGAACAACAAAACAACCCCAAACTCAACCCACCACCCCCAAACCCCTCCCCCCCCCAAACAAAGCAAAACTCAAATCAGACAATCAAAAAACCACCCTGCTTTGTTTTGCATTACAGAAATACAAACATGTCCACACAACATGATGACCAAGAGGTCATCATAATGCTTTTAGTTGTATTGAAGTTGTATGCCATGTGCAGCTATGTTAATGTAGTATAAAATATTTGACGGCATATTTTACTAAGCATTTTGCTGCCTTCTCCTAATCTTGTTTTCTTAAAAATTAATCATTTCTATGATATTTATGCACATTTTAAGGATTATCATAAGTATTGAAAAACTAATTATATTGTCTATTCATATGACAAATGGATTAAGAATCTTTGTTATGAAAAATAGTTGTTAGTGTCCAATTATCATCTGTTCGTTAGCATTCTCAAATAATAATAGGATGCTTTTGTGGTAAAGGAAGATGCATTCCATCTGCAGGAGCTGCATCATTTTTCAGACTTCTTAAGTGGAGGTTTAGAAGTTTTCCCATAGAAAAGACTAATTTCTTGTAATAGATTACATTTGATGTAGTGCATTTCATCCGAAAGCCTCATTGCTTTTATAAGCATCATTATTATTCTTTATCTACGCTACAGGAACATCTAGAAACCCCTGCTGAGATCAGTTCCCCTTGGTGCTAAGCGTTGTGCAAAATAGTGAAAGAAATTCTCCCCCGACATGGTAATGTTTGAGCACACTTTCTGTGTACGTGCTCCGTGCCAAAGAATTACACAAACATGAGATGACTCCTCCTAGCTGGAGGGACTCGTTGGGCTGAAGAGAATCTTGTGGGAGATACATTCCTGCAGAGACCCAAAACAGAAAGAGAAAGTGTAAGTCTTAAATATAGTTGCTATAGGGCAATATACTTGGGAAATACAGATTTAGAACTTTCTCCACATAATTCTGAGTGAGCCATTACAGGCAGATGTAATGAAATGAATTATTCTCATACAAAATGAGATGGTTAGAAGTGGAATTTTTTGCATTAATTTTTGCATTAATTATTTTACTAGGAAAAAAAAATCTGAAATTAATTGATCCTTCATGGTACCTGAATATTACATCTGCACCTGTTCTTCTCCTAAAGTTACTTGTTTCTCCTTAAAAGTTGTCAGTGTACAGTTTTTACTCTGCATGCTAGACAGAGAATACAGCAGTTAAGGAGAAAACTGAACAACATGTAACTGCAACACCGCAGACTGACTTTCAGCGTTACTCTCCCTGCAGGAGAAGCTGATTTGGCCATCAGCAAGGATGAGTGTAAAGGTACTGGTTTTCTTCATTTTTTTGTCAGATACTTGTATACTAAGTATCTTATTCTATGGGAAACCTTAAGTTTTATTATAAGCAGTTATGTTCTTGTTTTCTTATTTAGCATAGATGCCTAGATGATGATTATGGCCAGTTAGTCATGTGGCAGAACTTGAGAATAGAGGTTTATAGGAAAGTGCCTTCTATGTTTCAGGATTTTTCCCCTGAGGACTTAGCTTTTCCCAGCTTTTTAACATTACTGTGCAAACCTCATTATGTGGTTCCTGAGGTTTTCCAAGTATCAAGTTCTCAGTTTCTTAATTTCCAGCCTGTAGGAAAAAGCAGCATTGCTTGATTTATGTAGAGTTTTGCTCCTCTATGTTGCTGAGGGCATATATGTCTGAGGCAATTACAGTGTTTTTTAAAATAAAGAATCTCAGTTGTGTTGATCAAAGAGTAGGAGCAGCTTATGTCTATTAAAAGATTTCTGTGACTGTAGCTTAATTATCTTTGTGAACCGTCAAGTGGTTAAAGTTTGGCAAAGACAGAATTTGTTGCTCAGTTCCAGTGTACTAAATGGGGCTCTGAAGCTTCCTTCTGCCTGATCTTTGTGTGTTTTAAGTAAGCTGTCAGAGGCTGGGGGTGTCTTGCATGTTGTTACATGCTTATCAAACATAAAGCATGATGAGACCTTTTATCAGATGGTTCATAAAGACCGATAATACTGTAACAATACCATAAAAATAAAAAAACCCTTGTCTCATCTCCTGAATCCACTTCTTTATTCGTCCTTCTAGAAAATGAAAGCCTTAAAATCATTCACCTAGAGAAATGAGAACATAGTGCTAATCATTTTAAAAAAATCTGAAATCCAGTGTTGCTTTCATTATCCTAAAGTCAGCAATATGCTATCCTCATTGTTCCTTTGTATAATGGAATTTATTGAGGCTATTCATCCTTCACACATGCTGCAGTAGTGCACTTTGTAAAGCTGAGAAAGCTGTAGAGTTAAGTGTGTCATAATTCAAGCAAGAAAAACTGATTTGCAAGTGACCTGTGTAGCAGGCTGTCAATGGTGCTTAAAGGTAGTTCATAAATTCTTGACAAAGAAAGGTTTGGGCTTTCGGGACCACCCTTTTTTTATAAATAAAATAGTCTTGTAACAGTTGGTCACAGGAGCTTAATGCAGAATATTATTCTTGCGTGTAATTTACATATCATCAGAGGAAGGAAGGAAAACATTTTGACATCAAGAGCTAACGCAAAACCACTGTATCTCCAAGGACCGAGCAGTTTTACTGGAATCTAGACTGTATTAGATATGCTGTAATATTCCTCTAACCCCTAGGAGTTTCCAGGGGATCTTAAGCAATTAGTTTTTCAGGGTCATCATTCTCTAGGTCATACTCAGGCATATAACTGCCATCTGGATGTGATATGAGGCCATCATTTTTCTGTTTTTAAGGACCTTAGGTTAGGTCAGTAGTACTAAGAGAAAGCTCTCTCTGTGGGCTAATAACATGGGGCTTTGAGCAACCCTGGTCTAGCAGAGGGTTTCCCTGCTCATGGCAGGTGGGTTAAAACTAGATGATCTGTAAGGTCCCTTCCAACCCCAACAGTTCTGTGATTCCATGTTCAAATTAAAAATGATCCAGAAACTACAATTCATCTGAATGGAAATTATCTATAAATGCTTATGTTGCTGTGCAGTACCTAGGCGCTTCCTGTAAAGCAGGTTACGCTCTAGCACTTGGTTTGCTGGATGAGAAATAGAGAATGACTTTATTCTTGTTGGCCAGTCATTGAATGGTGAAAGGATTGTTTTGCTGCTTTACCTTTCTTCAGAAGGGTCTGGCAGCAACTACGGCCCTTGTTTCCCTTACTGTGGGGGGAGCATTGTCTGTGAGTGTCATGTGCCACAGCCAGTGATCAGGTTACACACAAATGGGCTTAGGTAAAAACCTGAGATACTAGTTACTCTGCAGGGGTGAATAGCATTTATTTTGCACCAGCTGTATATGTGCAACCAGGTGCATCATGTTAAAAGCAGTTCCTACTGTTTCTGTACAAATTAAAGATAGAAGTAGGTTCAATTATTTAAGGATTATTTGACAGAAACATGTTTCTGTGAGTTTGTATCTCTCCTATGTATAGAATGGATACAGCAGCTCAATAGTTGGTGAAGTTATTGATTGCTATAGTAGTCCATTAGTCTAGAATGTCCCATCAAGTCAGTCGGTACCTCATGTGATTTCAGATGAAAATGCAGTGTGGTAGGTTTATATACACTTTAGCACATTTGAAATGTGTGGATAGAAGCTTTCTAAATTAATTTAAAACCTGATTTCTGTATAATGAAAACATAAGCTAGAGGTGTGTGCTCTAGAAATCTATTCTGATTACTCAAATGAGTTTCTCCGTGGGGCACTGAATGATTAGAAATACATTTCATAATGCTTCCTACTAGGCTTTTTTATAGGAATAGGAGTTAATGATCAAGGTATAAATATATGAATTAGACCTTGAAGGCATCCCCAGAAAGTTTATTGAAGGGCCTAATGGAAGAAATTAGGCCTTGTGACACATAAAAAATAAATCATATCAGATGTCAGGAGAAGTCATATGGGAGTCCAAAAAATTGATTTTCTTTAAAAGGATTTTTATAATTGCCCTTTAGAAAATGAATGTAATGACAGTGTACATAAAATATATGTCTAAAACAAACAGAAGGCAATAGGAGAAGGACTCTGGTTTATAATCTCTTTTTTTATCATCTCCTTATCCTCCACAGCACTGGGAAGTTAAGGTTCAAAAGTGATTCAACAACATTGGTTGACAGTACAGTATTAGCCACCAAAACTTCCTGTGGGTGCTTTCAAGCATAACGTACGTTTTGCCTTTTTTAAAAGATGACATTAAGTTGCTATGATAAACAGCTAAGCTGGTGCGCTCAGCAGTGTAGCTCAAAGTGGCTGTATGTGATGCGTGTACTTGAGAAGAAACTGAAATTTATATTACTCCCATTCGAAATGCTAAAATTCTGTCTTTCCTTTGTTCCTTGCTGGCCATACTACTGTTCCTAGGAAGAAAAGCCTGCGTTCTCACTGCTGACCTTCCAAGCTTACTGGAAGAATGATTATGGAGCTAGTGAATATGAAAAGTTGTTGTATTAGTAGAAAGTCAGAATCATAAGTCTTAATCAAATTTACTTTAAATGATGGAATTTCTTTAGTCTTCATAAAAAGCTGAGTAAAAATGGAATGTAGATAGATTACAGAAGTTACAGAGCAGGGCAGTCATCAGTGGATTTACATTTGTACTCTGTGGAACACATGCTGTAAGTGTTACTCTTTAGCTATGCTCATTCGGTTCAGAGCTTCAATAAATCTTGGAGCAATTTATTAAGGTAGCTAGTGGGAAGAAAGAAGTTGCCATTCTTGATGTTTAGAGAAGTCAAATTAAAGCACATCAAGTAGTTGCTCAGCAAGAAATGCCTGTAATGGAAGAAAGTTCTCAATTTCCTGCATTTTGTAACAGATGTTTTCTATAGGTCTAGCGCTAGCACATGCATGATCCTGTATTTCCTAATGTAGGTACAGTCTTCCCTTTGTGGCAGAATTATTCTGCTCTGTGTGTGTGCATGCATATATATATATATATGTATACACACACTCACCAAACAGCTGATAGTTCTTCCATTTTCATAATTGTTGACCTTCAGGTCTTGACTCTTTTGTTATATTCTGAAAGAGTTGTGTAATGCTGAAGGCACTTGTTATGATGAGATCAGATGTATTGATTTAACTTCATGTTTAGATCAGTGGTCTCCAAACTTTTTTGATTGCATTCCCCTAATAATTAAAAAAATCTTGGAGTACACATCCTCAGTAATTTTATATTTATTTATTAGTACTGCTGTACTCATGTATTATGAGTATTATGCAAATATAGAAATTGAAAAAGGATGAAATAACACTGAAATAAACACTGCTTTAAAAATTATTTCTTATTTCATTAATGGTACCAAAAAAAGAAATTTTCTGTACCACAGTGGATCACTTTGCCCATCTCTTGGGGTGTGCACACCCCATTTTGGAGACCACCCCACTTTGGCACACCCACTTTGGCTTCCCTGTACAGGAAATCGTATTCCCAACTCCTACTGTCTTCCCACTGTGTCCTTAAAAGCTTCCACATCTTCCTAACTTCTGAATAAACCTCATGTCTTTCATGTTCATCTAGTAACAAAGACAAGACGTATGCCAGGAAATGTTTGAGAATCTCTTCTTATTAGATGTGCAGGGGATTTTTCCATGTTTAATTATGAGCGTAAAATGTATAATTGGGCACTTCAGAATATGTATTTGCTGTTTACTTTGTGGAGAGTTTCTAAATAAATGTTTTCCAGTTTTAAGGTGTTCATTTTGAATATTATGAAAATCTATTTGAAGCTGCTTAAAAGCCTTAGTAATTTTCAAATTAAGTGAAACAACTAGTTTTAGGTCAAATTACGTATTTTATATGGAAATATATTCCCAGTCCTTATGGTTTGCTGAGAAAATTACAAAGAAGTCTTTTTCCAGTCATCATGAAATACTGTTTGGGTTGTGGAGCAGTTTAACAATTGAGTTGGGAAAACTAATCATTAACACAGCTCCAGATAGGTAGCATGCTTTTCACCAGCAACCTTCAAGAAAACCTTTGTTTTGCAAGCGAAAAGAGCAGGGGAGTGTGGATTGCCAGGATGGGGTGAGGCTGGGATCCCTGGGCTATGCCTGGCCCTGCATGCCTCACCTCTTTGGTCTGTGGGCAACTGCTTAAAGAGCCAGGAGGTTACAAGAACAGCGTAGCTGTAATTTTTCTGTTCTTTGGTTTTGTTTTGTTTTCTTTTTAAGAGTAGTTTCTAAGGTTCTAAGATGTGTGCCTATATAGGATGTTTTTAATTTTTTTTATTTCCATTTACATTGATATTTTCGGTGGATTTCAGTGCTTGCTGTTAGACTAAAACTGGCAAAGCAGAAAAACCCCTAAATCCTGTAGGTTTGGTGAACAGCTTCTTGTCATACTGTTCCACTTGGCACAGGACCTCCTCTGATATTTCTGGGTTGGGGAAGAGGCTTGTCCCTGCTTTTGCATGGAGGAGAATGTCTTTACCATACTGTTCTGCAAGCACTTTTTAAAAAATTTAGATGCACATATTTATTTATGTGTGTGTGTATTTCTGTGTGTGAGCCTCATGTGCCTTGTAATCTCTCTGGAGTGTGACCCTCATGCGGTGTTCAGTCAATGTGTGGCTAGCTTGCCATCTTTTTAAATGCTTGTCTGAGGATCTCAAGATTGCTTTCTTGGTTATTTTGTGGTTTCTGGCCCATTTGAGGGGCCTGGTTCTCAGGGAGAGGTGGGTGCTTCTTTGAGGGGATCCCTGGGCAAACAGAGTCCAGTCTCTGCTACAGAGGGACGCCATCCAAGAGACATACTGATGCTGCTGTGTGCTAGAGAGCAGGCACAGCCAGGGAGAAATTCCTGTATTCCCTGACATACTGAGTGACCCAGTGCCAGATCTCAGGTTTGAGGTTGGGCTCATCAGACCTGCATGTTGCCTTCCTTGTGAAGATGTGGAATTTTAGAGTTTTTCTGACACTAAAAGAAGCTTTGGCAGAGGATTTCCTTTCCTATCCCATTACCACGTGCCTGCTGTGCTGCACAGGTAGGGCTTTACAGAGAAGCTCAAAGCACCTGCTCAGCCGGGACCTGCTGAGAATGTGGGTGGAAAGGAAGGCTGAGAGAGTGCTGTCAGGTCTGAAATGGGACTTAGTGTTGTAGTAAGATAAAATTACAGTATACTGTGAATTGTAGCCTGCAGAACTAAGGAGTTGTAACCACAGGGATGTGTGAGGCATACTGAACTGACATAGTAGGGGTATTGTAGCCACCAGTGAAAATCAACACCATGGAAGAGCCAAAGGAGGACAGGCACGTATCTTCCAGTTACTACAGGGATGCAGGACATAACCTTGGAACTATATCCATTTACTCACATCACTGAAGGCTGTAGAGTCTGTGCAAGGACTTTTATTGGCAAATACAGTATCACAATGAAGTTTTTCATGAGGTTAGGGTGGGATTTTTTGTGATGTTGTTTGTTTGTGTTTTGTTGGTTTCGTTTGGGTTGGGTTGGGTTGTTTTTTTGGTGGTGGTTTGGGTGTAGGCAGTGCTGTAACACCCATGAGTACACTTCAATGCAGAAAATTCCTTTCTTCTCCAAGAAACATTGCCAATAGAAATGCATCTCTATGAAGCAAAAAAAGCATGTCTGCAGAAGGAACTTATGCATAATAAACAAGTTTGCTGTTTGGTTGAACGAAACAAAACACAGTCTGTGAGCTTTGAGATGATTCATAGAGTAAAATCCCCAATTGAAATTAAATTGCATTTGGCTTGCTGGTTGTACTCTGTAATTTCTTTAAAAACATACTTGATTAAAAAAGATTGAATGGAAAGGCAGTGACTTGTGTGGGATTCTCTCTTTCAGGCTGGCTGAATAATGGGTATTTTGCCTCACTGGAAAACCTAAAAGATGGGCTGGGGAAAAGGTCTGTTGACATTGAGAAGAAAGGAGGGGTGATTCAGATGAAGCCAAGATAACATGAAAGTTGTAATGGTGGATGTCCTGGGTTCAGCTACAGCAGTCATTTTTTTCTCCTTCTTAGTAGCTGGTGCAGGGCTGTGTTTTTGACTTTCAGCCTGGGAACAACGCTGATAACACCGATGTTTTCAGTTGTTGCTCAGTAATGTTTACTCTGACCAAGGACTTTCTCAGTCTCATAGGGGAAAAGAGGAATATTGTAAAGGAATGATGTAAAGGAGAAAAGAGGAATAATGTAAACTTCGTAATAATTCTGGTTTTTTGAGCTCTGTTTCTGTTTTCTCTCAAAAAAGCAAGTTAGCTCTTCTGAAATAAATATTCGGGTTTTGAATAATCAGAATGTTTTCATTGTTTCATATTTCTCTCCTCCTCTGTTTTGGGGGTACTGAAATGTCCACTGGAATTAGCAAACACTATAGGATTTGGAGGCTAATTAGAAAACCCCAAACCATTATTCAGATCTAGTCGTTGTGCCCACATTAGCCTCATTGTACTGTTTAAAATGCTTCAAGTTCCATGTGGAGGCTCACAAAAGTCTCCATAATCTTCTTGATGAGGTTTTCCTACACATTGGTGCTGTTGCAGGCAACCACAGACTGTTGACAAAAAGGCTTTGTTTCTCCCCCAGGCAGGGTGATGTGGATGCCTTGCGAAGGAGCATGGGGCAGAGCTCTCCTGAGGCTTGACAGGATGGGTAGGGAGTTGGTGTACGCTCATTGTACTACACCTGACTTGTTGCAGTTTTCATAACTGCTCGTATTGGAGATGGCCCAGAGCTGCCATTGTTTGCATAGCTCCATAATTGCTTGAGGAGGGCATGAAGTTTTCCATCATCCGTTTCCAGAGTGCAGATGGAAGATCATCCACGGTGTTACCTGCAAACTGTTCAGCAGCTGTAATCACAGTTACATTTAAAGGCTTCCTTGATGGTATGAAACATATTGAAATATATGAAAGAGAGCAGGAACAAGGGAAATCATGTAATACTCTGAAATTTTTGCATAAGCCTTGGCCACAGTAGTGGAATGAAAAATTTTGTTTGCAGCTGTTATTTAATCAGCAGGTCAAACCATTTAAAGGTTAGTATAATTGCTTGCATCAGGGATAACTCTGTTATTTAACTGTCCCCAGAGCTGCTAAAGATTTTTCTGTTGACTCCATTGGGAGCTGTTATAAAGCCCTGTAATTACAAGTATATATGAGAAGGAAGGGTACAAATTCTTCATAATGCTGTAGTATAAGGAAATCTATATCACAAGCCAGGTACCTGCTTACAAAAGTTATGCAACATATGTAGGATGGTATTCTGTAAAAAAAAAAAAGAAAAATTGCATTAAAGTGTGGATGATATATGGTTTAAGTTCTTACACCAAGGTAATTGTCATCAAACTGAAATGTTTAGGCAGGCCATCACGGTGGCATTGCCACAGCCTGCTTGCAGGTATGTTACAAACTGACTTAAAAGGTTACAGCCTCTAGTAGAAGCTGAGCACCGGTATCCTGAACTACTAGAAGTTTGTCTTGTACTAGTTTCAAGGATTTATTCCATGTCTCTGACTATTGAGGATACCCTTGCTTGAAGCACAGGACAGATGCTAAGCTGAGTAGAAATACAGCCATCCTCCCAGAAAAGAGTTACTTTTTCAGTAACAAATTGACTTGAAAATTGATTATAAATCCAGAAGAAATTACTTAGTTATGAACTTGAGTTAAAGCCGATTGTAATGTAGTTTGGCTTTAAAGAGGTGGCAATACGTATCCATTACTCTGTTCAATATGTTAATTGAAAACGAGGTCAGAATAATAAAGCATCTGATGAACAAAAACCCTTGAGAAACAGTATCTGATCTATGTTTAACTTTTTTAATTACAGGATAGCAGCAGTGAAACACAAGCTTTCATCAGATAAATTTCATTTAGCAGGAAACTGAGAACTCGAACACCTGTAGCTCTAGAAATTTATGCTGGAGTTCTTCAGAAGTAAAAAGGCTACACAAAACAAAATGTTGTATATGAGACTTGAGGTCACAGGAGTTGTGTTGTCTGCCTGTATGATTGTTGCTGCAAAACTCAATATGAAGTCCCCATAAATGGCCCTGCAGGTTTACGAAGTTGACTTACCAGATAAACACACAATAACAAAGACTAATGATACCACCATTTTCTAAAAAGGACTGATCAGAGATACGTAGTGTGTGGAGTCCCACCAAGAAAAATCACAGGATTGACTGCAGTAGATTGAGACAGATGGTCTCCATGACAGATGCTGTCAGAATGAGCTGATGTATCATGTATGTTGTCTCATTGTCATCATATGGGTGGCTCAGAGTAAATGTCTGTCACCAATCAAAAAAGACTTTAGGAAAATAGAAAGAAAATCAGGCTAGTCACGTGACAGGATGAGTAAGGATGTTAGAAATAAAAACTGTTAAAAAATAAAACTTGTTAAATAACTGAAGTACCAGAAACCAGAAAGGATGATAAATTAACCTAAAGTCCTGCTTTGAGAGAAGGTTGAACTAACTGATCTGCAGTGTTCACTCACTTCCTAGCCAAAGTTTTCTTCACTTCTGTGACACATAAGTACAATGTAGCAGGGCAAAAGACCAACCAACACCACCACCACAATAAAAAAACAGCCCAAAACTTGACCCTGGCATAAAAAAAAAAAAAAAAAAAAAAAAAAAGAAAAAAACCTGTGATTTTTTTTTTTTATTATTTTTCTTTAAGCAGAACAGGAATATGAAGCGTAATGTAAAGACATGGGAGAGAAACTTTTTTGATACATTATCTCTTTGGGGGAAGACTGGGGGAGCTACCTGTGCTGGAACTGTATTTAAAGGGATCATGTGAGTTGATAGTCCTTAAAGAGAAATTCTGGTCAGTGAGGTTGCTGAAGAAATGATGGAGTTGTGTGGTAAGAAATTACTAGGAGCAGATGTGGGAACTTCTGAAGGATTTCTTCAGTGAAATTGCTGCCTCTGGACCTGACAATGAGAAGGGTTGTGTTTCCTTTTTAAAAGGATTCCAGAGGAAAGCCAAAGCCAGAGCACTAAGGGCATGAGGTCTAATGTCTGTTGGGGGGGATGCAGATAGAAACCATTCTAAGAAATAGAATGAACAGACACATGGATGAATAAGATATTTTGGGAAGAAGTCAGCACAGCCCCACAAATCTATTACAGTTCTCTGAAGGAGTAGCTAATCAGGTGGATAAAATAAGTACTGCTGATATATAATAAATTTAGACTTTCAAAAAGGCATTTGACAAGGTCCCTTACCAGTATTTTATGCTTTAAGGAATTTAGCTATTGTGTATTCATTGAAGGAATAAACAAACAGTCAAGTATCAAAAGAAATGGTTAGGGAAAAAACAGTGATGACTGATGACAAAGTTTGCTTATGAGATCAAGTTATTCAACATAATAATGAGGAGAACCAGAACTTGAATGTAAGATGAAGTATGTCATGATACTGAGTGATTGGGTGATAAAATGCCAAAGGAAATTGAATGTAAATAAAATGCAAAATAATACCTTATTAGTGCTTGTTTCCAATTTGAACATAAGCGCTAATAAGTAAGTTTATAATTGATAGTTCAGAGAAAATGCCAGAGTTGTGCTCAGTAATGATCACAATAAATAGGAATATGAAAAATTATTATGGTGCGAATAGAAAAAGGAATGAAAAAATGTCATCATGTTGCTACATTTACCCATGATACACATCCATTGGTTAACAGGCACAGTTCTGGTGAAACTGCATCAGAAAAATGTAGTAAAACTAGAAGTGGTGCAGATGGAGTATACTCCATATGGATAATTACTAAATTGACTCATAAGCCTAGAAAAGAGTGTTATCTCCTGTAGCTGAGACAAGGTAGAGAAAACCTGACCCTCAGGTCATTCCTGACCCTGTTCAAGGTGGTGTACCCACAAAACCAGACTGAGGGAAAAAAGGGGATAGTAGGAAACCTGCACACCATGATCAGTATTACCCCTGAGTCAGCACTTTACAAAGTGATGTTATAGGCTGAGGGGATGTAGATAATTGTTAGGAGTGGGAAGAAGGGAGTAGTAGTGTAAGAGGATTGAATGAATGAAAAATGTCTCCAGACTTTCATGGCCAACTTCTTTTGTTGTTTGAAATGATCAGCAGGGAGGAATGTGTCACATCTGTATGCCTGGAGCACTTGCAAAATGTGCTCATCTTTAGAAATGAAAAAAAGATCAAATCAGTCTGCTTTGGGTTCTTGGGACTAGTTCTTTGTTTCCTCATGGTACCACAGGTGAATGCTGCAGGGTGCTAGGTAGCAATGTGGGTTTAAGGCAGTGGCAGCCTGGGGCAGCGGTGCGTTTTCTTCTCAAAATAAACTGTTCCAGGAATTATAATTAGAGGGCTCTGAAGATATGTTAAATTTGATTTGCACAAGCAAAGCCACATCTGCTTCCCCAGGAGTATTTCTGATTACATGCAGTCTCATTTTGAAATCCTCATAGTGGGAAGAGGCAGGTTTCCTTTTTGGAGCACAAGCATCAGTGTATCTCTGATTCTGCTGCTTTTTTACATAGTGGAAAGAAAGGTTCAACCCAGTTAACAACAGAGCTAAGTAGATGGTTTTGTGCTGTACTTTCCTATGCCAGTGAAAGCTGCAAATGGTGTTTAGGGAGAAAATGTATTACTTTTGCTTCCTCAGCATGAAGATTTTTTTTTTCCCTTCCATAATAGTAGTGCAAGCCTGACTTTATAGTTTAAAATAGGCAATGGCCTTTTTGTGCTTTCGGGTGCACAGGTACCTCTCGTGATGTTTGATTTCTCCTTGAAGAGGAATAGTGAAGAATGTGGCTGCAGCTGAGATGTACTGAACCTGCTAGTTTATGATTCCATCATGGGAAAGAAACAAAAGTATCATCTGTTTGTTGTTCTTTTTATGTCCTTGAACCAAAGCACAGTCTCAGAATGTAGAAATGGTATCTGAGAGTGTATATAGACACAAAGTTGTCGCAACTGAATTCCTGTTACTGTAAGTGAAAGAATTTTTTAGACTATGTGTGTAAATTTTTAACAACTTCAGGGTTGTCTTTCTAAGGCCTATGTAGGTTACTGCTGCTTATCTTGTTTTTTGTTCTATCTCAGTGCTTTGGTCAAACTACTTTTCTTGGTGTTTTTATTGTGTCAGCATGAGTTATGTTTTTTGCCTTATTAAAACAACACCATTCTTTGACATATAAAATGGTGATTCCTAAGTGGGATAAACTTTTCGTACCAGGCCCCTACCTACATGTGCTGTTTTGTCCCTTCTGACCTGTAACTCCTTACTCTCAGGAGGAGCTGTTCTTTATGCTCTCCTTGATAATGGCCATAAAACAACTTGACCATGATAAGATTGCTGAAGCTTTGGGGGTGTTGTCTGCAGCACTGAGCATCAGTAGTGTGTCGCATGGTACTTCCCTGTTGGTATGTTTCTATCTCTTGTCTCATACCTTATACCTTTTCTTGAGCAAAGATGGGATTTTCAAAGGGAGCTTTAGTCTTTGCATAGCAACTGATGCTGCAGTGCAGGGTGCTAATTAGAATGGTATTGTAATGGTCATAGCACAGCTGAAGTCCCATGGCCCTCACTGGGAATGTTGCATGGAGATTTAGGCATGTAACTGACAGTGCTTTCCTAATTGTTTTTAATTGTGCTTAGTTACATTTAACTTGTTAAAAGAAGTAATGAGGTAAATGGTTAAATAAGATTGAAATGGTTAATAAACTGTTCCCAAAAAGGAACTTAAAAAGGGTTGAGGAAAAATGACCCTCCAGCCTGCGTGAAAGGCTTCATCAGGCAGTCTGACATACACTCAGCACAGACATCTGATGTTTCACGAACACAAATGTAGAAATGCATGAAAACTATGTAATAGCAAATAGTGAAACCTCATGCAACTCAAACATACTGTCACTAGTTTTCTGAATCAGGAACTGCTGTCTCCTGCAATGTTTTATCACTGTATGAAACAGGCATCTGCCACTAGGCAAAGTGTAGTGTGGGGTTTTTTTGGCTGGTGAGATGCTATGAAAATGCCATCTGGGAAGGATGACATTAGATGTCTTTGCCAAGTTATTATTAGGGAAACTATATTAAAATGGTATTGAGTTTTGCCTTTTGGTATTATTTACATTGAGGATGCCTTGTTACTCCTATGAATCTTGTTATACTTTTTTGAGTACAAAAAATGCCAGGAGGATTGTGTATGATCTGTGCTACTTACCAAGATATGTATCTTCAAAATCTGGCACGATGTAATGATCTGGGATATATTCTGACAAACTCATGCCCATGTCAGTCTGGACATACTAATGTTTGGAGGAGGGGATGGACAGTAGGAAGCAAAGCATCTGTCATTCTGTGCATAGATGTGATCCTGTTTGTTCTTCTGCAGCATCAGATGGTTTCCTGAGGTTCCTGAGATCAGCAAAGGCTAATCCTTATACTAGATACTATTTGTAAACTACCTGATGAAATGTTGAATGGATTAAAATTATTAATTCTAGCTGAACTTTAATAATTTTGGAGTAAAGAAAGTGTGTGTGTGTGTGAAGACTGTTAGTACTAAGCAGTGCATGGTTGAGTCATCATTTAAGGTACCAATTGCTGTGTCATTGTGGTTTGTAACCAGTGAAACAGTTCAACCTGGAGATAGGGGAATAACTTTTCATCTTCATTGTCCAGGAGATAACCATGTGTAAAATGGGAGTCCTTTTTCAAATGCTTGTTGTTAGAAAATTTTAAAGTCTCTGATATGGTTTTTTCCTGATCTCTTATGGAATGGCTTTCTTGTGAACTGTATTGACTATCCCAAGTAGCTCATGACTGGCCTTACAATGAAACACCTGAACAAAATTAGAGCATTATTGTGTCATAACCCTCATGGATGTTCAGGGAGCATTGGGAGCTTCTCTGCTTGAGCTGGACTTTTGAATTTTCTGAGAGACAGCTAGATAATGCTGTGGAGTCCTTACTACCAAGCAGCACAGTCACTGCTGGTAAAGAGAACAAGGCCTTTCTTCAGTTCAGATGTTCTCAAGAAAGCTTATAAATGATTCACAACTGCAAGTTTCTATTTCAACAGTGCATCAAACAGTTATTCTTTAGTCTGAAGTGTCTCTGCCCTTGGTGGAGTGTACAGGTTGCATTTAATCCACTTAATAGTTGATTTGGTCACTTCTCTCCCCTCCCACCCTCCTAGTTTTATTGTTGCCCTCTACCATATCATTTAGAACAGTGAGACAGAAAGGTTTGTTCTCAAAATAATTTTTCCTTGTACAAAACAAAAATTCTTTAGAAACACAACCTGATTATTAAAATTGTTTCGATAAAGGCAACTAGATTAAAATATTTTTCAATTGTTAACCAAGTGACTAATTCAGAGAAATACAAATTTCAAATTTCATTAAATTTTAAAACAAATTAAAAATTCATTTTAGATTTAGAAATTTGATGCTATAGTAATTCTCTGTGATGATTTACAGAAGGGGTTCACAGCAGCATTCTGGCTCTCACCAGTGCAAGTTCTTCATATGTAGGAAGGTTCACTATCAAAATTTGCAATTGAAATTGATTTTGAAATAAAGAGAATGTTTTGTATTAGTAGTGTATCCCCTATAAAGGAAATCAAGTAAACAAGTAATGAAATGTGTTAATATTTGAAGAACATCACACTGATGTGCCAAGGCTTTTAAAATTATAAAATGGTTAGATTAAATACCTTGAAAGGACATGTATCATGAAAGTTTCTTCACAAGCAGTGAAAAGAGAGCAGCAATTTAAAATTCTAGAATGTCCAAGAGTGGTTGTGTTGAATTGAGGTTGGTTAATAAGATCATTGACAACATTTAGTGATCATATTTAGGGAAATAGCATTGTATAAATTAATGCAAATTCAGTGAAAATAAGCTTACTTATTAATATCAGAATTCTACTTAATCTAGAGAATGTAAAGAAAACAATTGGAATAAAAAATAAAAAAAAACCAAATTACTACACTTGAAATTAGTTAACCACTGTTAAGGAGAGAAGAAACCCAACCAAACAAAAGAATTACAACAAATCCTGTAAAGCTCCTCTTCATAATACTTATAGGAATGTGCAAGGTGTGCATATCTATAAGCATATGTCTCAATGACTATTTCAAAACTGATACTTACAGACCAAGGTTATTCATGTACATGTGCTTAACTGAGAGTTGTTGCAGTAACCATATGAATAAAAGTTGAGAGTGTAATAATCATGTTATGATTTTCTTAGTACCACTGCGTAATCTGGTTTGATAGAACTTCAAGAAAACAAATTGTTGAAAAGTAAGAAAATAGTTTAACAGAGTAGTGGATATGATTTTCAGATTGAAAAAAAATTAGAAAGGAACAATCAAAACATTGGAAAAGACTTTATTAGGATACATGGAAGCATTTATATTATTGAGTTGGTCTCAATAGCTATATTTTCATTTCTGGTTAAACTCAATGTTGTCTGAGCCACGTGTACCATCCGTGTGAACATCCTTGTTTATAATAACATGTAACTAATATTACAAGTTTTCCTTAGAATTTATTGTGAAACTGAGCTCTTGAACAGTTTACTTCTTGAATTTCCTTTTGCAGTTGTCTGGTTTTATGGCCAGTAGAAAAACAAATTAAAAGACGGAAGTTGAACTTTCATGATTGCTTCTCTTAGATCTATTGCAAAAAAAAATCTGAGGCTGTGGGGTGAGAGGAGGGAAGTTGGGAAGAACAGTTCGAATTCCTATGTATAAGCACAGCAAGTTCAGAGTCTTAGAATAACCTTAGAATCCTCTCCAAAAGGCTTTGAAGGGGACATGGTTGGTCTGTTGGGGCTTGAAGATGATTTCAAAGTTAACTGTCTTTATCACTTTATCACAGATCACAGAAAGGTTGTCAGAGGTAAGTCATATGTAACAATATATGCCTAGGCAGAGAGAATACACAAGAAAATACAATACCCACAGCAGAGTGTTAAGACTGATGGTAGTTTTATTGGTTTACTATGACCAATGCAAAGTCACCACTCCAAAATAAAAATTTTAATGATGGTGTTTGAATATATGTGACATTCACTCAGAGATGGAATATTTCTGTAAATAAAAATTTGCAGCACATCCAAAATCGGTGAGGCAAAGTATTCTGAAGTTTTTAGGAAGCATGTTGGATAGTGTAGAACAAATAAAGGCAGGGAATTACTATTCTCTTTAATACTCATGCATGGGGAGGGAACATTTTTATAAGTCTTAAATTGTCTTTCCCCTTTTCTGAGATGTACACGAATGTTCAAAAGTATATGCTGATACACTTTGTATTTGTAGCTTCATATGCCATGCTCAGCAAGACAGTTATGATCTCTGTTGATTTTATGTGAAGACTAAATGCAATGTGAAGTATTCCACTATTCAACCATAGGCATCTTGTTTGATGTCTACATCAGCTGAATAGCTGCAAAACTAACCTGAGTCTAGAGTAGTGAAACATCAAAGTGTGTCACCTGGCAACGTCGGTCTCTTCAGAAAAGAGCATAGTCCCACTAGATGGCAATTCAGGAAGGCATGGGTAAATTTCTAGGTACTGCAGATGCAATTAAACTTCGCTACCCTGTGAATGATGAGCTAGAGCCAGGCTGTGACTGCCATGGGCGGCACTGAATCAACAGTTAATATGCCAGGAAGAATTCGAGAATTCAATCCATTTCTTGTTTTTAGGAAGAATCTTAAAAATCTTAAGCTTGCTTTGCATAGGTAGCTCCTGCCTTAATGAACAGGAATAATATTTTTAGTAATTGACATCTCAGTGATACTTAGAATGGGTTAACTTACCAGGTTGTCTATTCCAACGATTAAATGCTGTTGCACAGAAGTCTGAAGTTATGAGATCTTAATGTTTTCAATATTTTAGCAAACTCATAACTTGAATACCAAATTCTGAATTATATTTTAAATAAGATTTTTCTGTGGAATCTTTCAATGCTAAGTACTTATTTTTTTCCATTTCACTAGGTGCTTCTGGAGATTTGAATAATACTAGCTTTTACAGCAGGTAGTTAGGGGCAGTTCTTTTGATGATAAGCATCTTGCTGTCAGTGAGAGACAGGTGTTACTTTTGGTTTCCTAAATTGTCCTAGAGTTGACTATCTATCCCGAAGGTTTGACATTAAGTTTTTTTGGATTTTTTTGGTGTATAAAAGGCTCTGAATTGGAGTATTTCCCTCAGACTGATGAAATAACTCACTTGTAAGAAGTAGGCATGTCTGAATCAGTGAGGAAAGGCAAATGTGCTCGTTAGCTGCTAATATTTTGATGAAAATAGAAATCCAGAAGTACCACAGATCAAAGCACATAGGGAGTTTCATTGTCTTAAACAGTTCAATGGATCCTTAGGCCCAGGCATTCCTTTTGATATGTTATTTTTACAGTGAACTGTACCAAGGAGATATTCCAGTCCCAGATGTAATCAGTATCTTTACAGACCTTTTTATTGGACAGTCCAATGCTGCTGCTGCTGACTTTAATAATTGCATGATTCAATTGTCTCTGCTAGTTTTCTGTCTGTCATGTAAGTTGCATTCAACTTCAGAGAGGTTTCAATTTTCCTTCACATAATTCCTGTTCATTTAAATCGGTTCTATATAGTAGAAATATATTAAGGTGTCAAAATAGGAATTTTACATAGCAAAAAGGGAGAGAATGAGATCAATTCCATCATCAAAAATTGGAGTTTTATAGGGCAAGAATAAGATCATTTTCTCATTCTTCCAAACAGCATGTAGGCATCTGGGGTTTTATTGTTATTGGTTTTGTGGGGGTTTTTTTTGTGTTTCGTATTTTTTGTTTTGTTGGGGTTTTGGGTTTTTTTTCTTTTTATTCTTGGGTTATGGTGGGTTTTTTTTTGGGGGGGGGTTGTTTTGGGATTTTTTTAAGTTATAATGGTGGTTCATATAGTTGATAGAAATCCATCATGCTGAGTGCAGAAAAAGTTACACTAAATTGGGATTATAATACTTAGAGCACATTCCATATCAGATCAAACCTAAATTACAAAAAAAGTGTTTAAAATAGAATTAGAAATTACAAAATACCTAGTTTATATTTTCTTTATTTAGATGCTTATGTCTATATAAAAGACTTCAAAATACAGTAAGGCTCAAAAGTGGGCTTGTTATAAAGAAGTCATAATTCAGATCAGATCTTACTGTCTTTAATATCCGTTTTGGAACTAAATGGTTCCAGTTCTTTTAATCTCTTTTCATTTGCCCTTTTCTAGACAGCCTTAGCTCCCCCTGGCATGAGTTAATTCATATTTTTCAATGCAGTATTCCTGTAAAGGAATTCACAGTGAGAGAACAAATAATTTACCTGTATAAGAAAAGCATAGGCTGCCCCCCTCTCAGTACTTTCCAGGTGAATTCTACTTTTGAAAATGTACAGCCTTGCTCACTTATTACTGGCTTCCAAACCTGTTGAACAAACACCTAAACAACCAGCTCATCCATTGCTAAATTTTATTCTGACTAATTTGGTACTTGCTGACTTGTAATATAAAGTCAAAGATGCTGATGCTGCATGTTTCTAATGTAAAGCTTAATATCCGGGGATGGAGCTGAAAAGCTATCAGTCAAAAAATGACATATAATTATTACAGTCTAACTTCTGGTTTTTCATTTAAACTGGCAGCAGGTGATTCAGTAGTAATCTTCAGTTTTATTTTCGACTCTTAAGTATGTTCTTAAACACTTTGCTGATTTGGGACCTGTAGGGCAATTAGATTCCTGATGTTATGTTGCTGGCTGTGATAACACTAGTTCCAAAAAATGTATCAAATCAGTAAAATGAATGATACTTCAAAATTTTAATTCAGAAATCTTTCCAATATTTTAAGGACTGGCTGAAATAGTACCGGGGCATTCTTAAACACTGAGCATAGTAAATTTCTGTCCTTTTATTCTCTCTCTGAGTATGTAGGCCTGCAGGCAATACATAAAGAACAAGTGACTAGTAATCAGCAGTAGTTGATTCATCTTCACCAGGACAGAAGAAAGATTCCAATTAGGACTGAAAACTATCCACATGAACACAAAGCTCTTGCTGCCAGAGACTCTGTTGCTCTCAGTAGTACTAAGAGCCAGAATCCCTCAAGCCATAGTCACCCTTCAGCAAGAAATTGCATTCCTAACCTTGCAGGGAACCCTTTGGATGATGATAAAGGAGTAAAGTATAATAGTGGACTCAGAAGACTCAATTATGGTCAAATATTTTAAATATTCAAATTGCTTGCAACTGAACATTTGCTTTTCAGACAACTGGCTTTATTTCTGGCTGGATTTGGAAATGGGATATAAATATGGAATTACTTGCTTGCAATTTGCATAAAATTTTCATGTTGCCATAATTTTCTCAATTTTAAAATTGCTTAATTTTAATTTTGGTGCTTTCTTTTCAAACATAAATAAGCATGATTCTTAGGTAGAGAGTTTCAGTTGACTAAGTAATTTGTAGATAGTTACATCACAGCCCATAAATCTGTAGTTACAGGCATTTTTCTGATTTTGTTCAAACTAGTATTTAAATTCAGGCAAAACCCCTCAAAAATCAACACTGATTTTTTTTCTTGGCTGACCTGTTTTTACTAAAAATGCTTATTTTCCCTTTGTAACATTTCCCCCCATGTCCTAAGTGCTAGAAAATAAACCTAATTCTTAGAAAAAATCTTCAAGTTTGTATCACATATTCATAATTTACCAGAAAATTATTGAAGGGCCTCAGTTATTTTAAGATCAGTTTGATTGCCATATACTTAAATTTTCAATGACACTTGTTAGATGTGACTGTCAATTTACTGTCTTCTTTCCCACAAGCAATAGCAAAGATATATTGAGATCTCTTTTTTGTCAGATGAAAAGGCAAGAGTCAATTCTTTTTAGCACCAAAAACCAAAAAATAAAAAAATCTGAGGTTTTATTTCCCACCCCATATAAGGTATTTGTTTTTTTTTCCCTTCTGTCTTACGTAACTGTGATAAATCCAAAGAGACTTGGACCAAACTTTCAGCTAATATTTTTCTACACAGGAAATGTCAGCGTGGAGAGAGAAAGATTTAGAACATTATAGTCATGTGAAAGCTGTGTGACATTAAGACTCTCTTGGCATGTTGTACCATGAAAAAAATAGAAAAGAGAGTTTGGCAGGAATAGATTTCTTCTCATATGTACAATATAAGGTTTGAGGAAGGGGAATGAAACAGGAGATCAAGAGTGGAGAAAGAAGACTATTAGAGCAGAGGAGGATTAGGTAAAAGAGAATACTGCCATGGAGTAAGAGAAGAAAAAAGTGTTTGCTTTTTATTTGTTGAACTTCCACTGTGTGACTCTATAGACTCTATTTAATGGATGTAAATTTAGTGAATGAGGTGCTAACTGGGTGACTAACAACATTTGTATAGAAGGAAAAGAGTATTTATTATGACAGTTTAAAAAGATGCCTAACCTCCGGCTTAAAGAAGCCAGCACTGGGGTCAGTCCAGGTTGCTCAAGGCTTTCTTTATTCAGTGACATTAATTTCTTCATTCAGCGACAGAAACCTCCAAGGATGGATATAGCACCACCTCTGGGCAACCTGGTGCACTGCTAGGCTTTCTTGGAGGAAGGTCTTGTCAGCCTATTCCTCTGGTCAATATTCTTCTAGATTATTCTTGACGGCAACCTTGTCCTTAGGTGTATTGACAGTTGCCCTCATTTTGGTGTTACCTGCAAATTTGAGAAGTGTGCATTCTGTCATCTCTTCAATGGCTTTGATAAAGATTTTAAACAGGACACATATCAGGATTTTGACCCCTGCTTCACTTGTCACAGGTTTCCAGATGGAGAGCAACCTATTTACCACCATCCTCTGAAACTGATCATCCAGCCATTTTTTTTCAATCCATCTTTCCAGACAGTGATGACCTAACAAGAATAATATGGGTGATAGTGTTGAAAGCCTTGTCAAAGTAAATTACATCTATTGCTGGTTCCTCATCCAAAAATGTGGTGATTTTATCCCAACCTGAAGGTAATCAGGTTGGTTAGGCATGATTTATCCTCAGTAAATCTGTCCTGACTGTTCCAAATCACCTTATTCTCCTTTATGAGTCAAAAAATGTGTTCAAGGGACTCACTCCATGATTTTCTGAGTGACTTAAGGAGGTTGTCTGTCCTGTAGTTCCCCACATTGACCTTTTCACTTTTTTTGAAGATGCTTTGTCCAGTTGCTGGGTATCTCTTCTGGTCTCCATGAAGTTTTCCAGTCATGACAGAGAATGGCCTTTCACGGGCACACCCAATTTTCTCAACACCCTCAGATGCAATTTGTTGGATCCCAATGACTTGTAAAGATCAATCTATCACAAGTAATTTCTGCTTCAATCCTCAGATGCTACTTACAGTTCATCTTTTCCTTGAATTCTTTGACCAAATACAAAGACATTTTTTGGAGAAGGCTACAGCAAAGGTGGTGTTGAATAGTTCAGCTTCGTCTGTGTCTGCTAAGTCACCATCCTCATTTACCAGCAGGCCCACGTTTGCCTTGTTCAGCCTTTTGTTGCTAATGGATGAGTAGGACATGTGTGGCTCAGCTGAGCCTGTGCATAAAAATTCCATGTTTTTATCTTCTAGCACACAGTCAACATCAAAGGCTGGTAGAGCCTGTATAGACCTTTGATCTGATCTAGTCTGCTCATGTCAAGCAGTCATGGCCTCCTATAAATGCCCACACATTTGGATATGATGCTGGTTTTTGCATAAAGAACTTGGTGTGCAAGAAGCACTATGTGGTGATTAAAGAAGTGAGACTGAAGGCCAGAGCTTGTAAACTTAGTGCCTTTTTTCCTTCCTTAGATGACCAATAAGTAGCTTTGTGTTGTGTCAAAATAGGTTTTGGTCTTTTGCCTTCCTCTCTAGCCTGAAGAGGGTTTAGCGTATCCTGAGAAATTTATGTATCGCTTGGTTATTCCCTTCACTATGCAGGTTATGAATAGTGAAGATAAAGTGCAGCCTGATTTTTGGTCTGCCTCCCAAGGGGATGCCACTCACTTTCTAATGAACAATGGATTTACTGGGAGTTTGAATGCCTTCAGTATATGTACTGGGTGGAAGTGAGGTACTTGTCTTATTAGATCTGTGTAGAATTAACCCTTTTAGTTGGTTGAATCCAGTTTTGTTAACTGTATCAGGTCAACTTTTAACTGTAAAGGCCAACAGTTTCCTGACTTCAGAAAAAAAGTTATATTTTGCATATATTAAAATTCTATCCATCAATACAAACACTGGAAAACTTGAGAGCTTTACAAATAGAAAAACAATGTGCCTCTATAATGAATTAGAATTGTATTAGTTAATAATGTACTGTAACCACATTAGTATCTCTGAACTATGGGATCAGTTCAGCATCTAGCTGTGTCTAGCGAAGCTCTTATGAATGTTAAGAGTGTGACCTAATGCTGTGTGGATCTGGACAGCACTTGTCTTGCATAACTGAATGGCATTCCTCTTGCAAAACATGAGAGAACAGACTCTTTGGCCCTGCAGCAGAAATGGTACTGTAGCCCCAGGCATTTTTCTGTAACACTACATATGTTTACTGAAGCAGTAATTTAAACAAACGAAGTGGACAAGGGACAGCTTTTAAGGTGGGGATGGTGAGGATGCTGTTGTGAGAGATAGTAGGGTCCTGTGACTGCCGTTTTCTTGAGGTCTCCTTGCCCTCATATGCTGGCACAACCAGCCCATGCTCCGAGGCAGGGCACCTAGGAATTTGAAGGCTTCTGGGCAGCAAAGGACACCTAAGCTCTGTAAACCGTTTCTTGGGTGCATGCCTTGAAACCGTATCATTGCCTCCAGACAAGGTTAGCCCTCTAAGTCCAGTCTCTTTTTATTAAAGATGGTGTATATGACTCGGGAGCAGTAAAATAATCAGGAGGAGTATAATAGTTTTGGGTTTTCTCAGTAGAAGAGATAACAAAAGCTTTTACTTTATTGTAAACTTTTGTTTTTATTTTGGGCAAAGTCCTAAAGCATCTATTATTTGCATGGATATATTATTTGCATAGTTAGTTTGGTGTTTGGTTGTGAATTTTACTTTGTTTCCTGACACTGATTTATTTAGTTCAATAACATTAACAGTTCATTGGTATAGTTTTGGGAGTTTTAATAGATTTATGCCAGGCATTGTGAAAGCAGAAGAAAAATTACATTCCTTGTGCTAGTTACAGTTTTAATAAGGTTCTTTCCATGGTTTTTAAAATTAATTCTGTATGTAATGAAAATAGTTGTTCCAGTTACTTTTTCACCTTTTTTTCTCACTTCTTATATAGTTCAGTGCAATTCTTTCCTAACATGCTGTAGGAAGTAACAAATACCTGTATGAAAAACTAGCTGTAATTTCATGGATTAAAAAAAAAAAAAAAAAGGAGCAGGGAGAGCAGAATAGCTTTTTGTGTTTGAGGGGGACTAAAGCTTGGCACAGTGAGTTTGGGAAAATGTCTTAGTCATTGCATTTTAAAATCTATGCTCATCATCTCTAGCAGAAGTGATGACAATGATATATTCTTTGTATTGGAAGACTGATTTCGCACAGTTGTATATGTGTCCCCAAACCAATGTAGTAAAGCACTCTGTCCTATCATGCAAGGACATTATTTTTGAGCTAAGCAAGGGGCAAGAAGAAATTTTTGCTGCATAAAACTTTGAGGCTGTGTGATTGTGAAGAGTTAAATTATTAAACGGCTATTCAAAGATAAGCCAGTTACACAAGCAGTTGCTTACTGTATATGTGAACCCATCTTGCTAAAGTTAATGTCATGCATAATGAACATTTTTGAGGGAATGATCATAAAGCAAAATGAGTATCTCCAGGTATCTAAACAGAATAAGAACATTGCGAAGTAACGTTGCTTTGTGTAGGGGAAGATTTTGCTGTTTGAAATTCTTTGCCCTGTATTTGTGATTCTTATTTGAAATTTGCTTTCCTAAGCGTGAAAAATCTGTCCCTACAGTTTTTAGATTATACTTTGTGTAAAGTTTTACTTTGGATAATTGGAAATTTAAGAGTATGTTTCTGTGTAACCTATCTTATGTGCTCATCTAATTTTTCATAACCATATGTAATTTCAAATAAAGCAGTGCAGTATTACGTGAATCCAACTGATGAGAAATAGAAAAAACATTCTATACTACATGAATTCAGAATAAGTGAATAAATAGAAAAAATTACATATGTCCTTCTAAATTCTAAGCTTGCCAACGGCATAAAATATAGATTCTGCTTGGCAGTTCCATTCCATTGTAGCTTATTTTTTCAGCCTCTTGTAAGCATAGAAATACCAATAATTATGGTGAGTTTGTGGATCTTGGCAAATCAGGCATGGATTATTGAGGTTGTCCTTGAAGGAGGTGAAATCCATGAGGAGACAATCATGAGAATTTCTTATAGCTGAGAGATATACCATCATGTTGGTGAGAAGCAATGCTGAGTCCCAACAAACTCAGTGCATCTCAGGTCCTCCTGGGAACAGTCGTCATCTGAAATTTTCCAGAACTGAAAATTTTATACCAAGTAGAGGCATTTTAATAGGGTTGCTGTTACACCTGCCCGTGTATCCTCTGGGTATCGATAAGTACTTTATCAGCCCTGGATGTATACAGTGTGAGACTTCAGAAAGGGAGAGGTTAAAAAATAAAGCTTAGCACAAGACACAATTATTGTGGAAAAAGTTGAAGACAAGTTCAGGTGCTTTCCAAGCCTATGAAAAACAGGTTACTTTTATATTCAAGACAGACCCACAAATTATGAAAAAAAAAAAAAAAAAAGCCTTGTACAAGCACATTTAAAATACTAATACAGACCAAAAAGATAAATTCTTTCCTTTCCCTTTGAGATCAGTGTTACCCCTGATTCCCAATCAGTATGTGAGTGTGTATGTATTTCTTATGCATGTTTAAGTTAAAATCACTTGGGGGTGCTTAGAGGAGCATATACACTTTATTGCCTTTCTGAGACAGACCCAAGCATTTTAAAAATAATCACGCTGTTACACTTCGTTTAAATATGCATGTTGATTTGAAAAATCTTCAGTTTTCCCAAATATTCTTGTGGATAAAATACTTAAAAAACCATCAAAGTTAGTAAATGCTCAACAAAAAATAACTATTCGAATTTCTGCTTTTTTTAGTTAAAGTACTGTTTGAAAGCATTTTACTTGTACTTCTACAGCCTGTTTTATTACTGTGGTGACAAATATTTGCAATAAGTAATGTACATGGTAGGAATAAAAGAATCATGAAGAAAATCTGCTTAACTTAAATATTGTGGATAGACTAGTTTAAGATGAAGCCATTGCACTATGGTTGTTCATCTGTTTTCTATGTATAGACTATGGATATAATGTCTTTTGCATATGTCTTCAGACTTATTTTTTGGTGCTGAGAAAGGTACTACACCCAGAGACTTTTCCTGTACTTTCAGAAAAATGGAATGCCTTGGTTATCTCTCTCCAGAATTCTCCATCTTCATGTGCCATTTTTCTTTTTTTTTTTCTTTTTTTTTTTAAGAACAGCTATGTCAGATTTCCTCTCTCCTGCACCTGTGTGAAAAACATTTTTTTCTGGTGCTGGATGTAATTGATAGCATATATAGAATTTATGGTATTGGATTCTGAAAAATACTCTCCAGTGGGTGAAGGGAAGTTTCCATAACGTTTACCTGGTGAGCTTCATTGTGAGGGTTATGATAAAAGTGAACTTTCAATCTGGTAACACCCTTCCTTTCTGTGAAAAAATGAGAGATCAGTTAGGGATTTCGCAGACCTGCAACTACAGGATATGACGATTCAGTCACTGGCGGTGACAAGCTGTTCCACTGCTGGCTGACCGCACTTCAGTTTGGTGGAAAACATCCAAATTCCCACAACTAGTTAGCCTGCCCAAAGCATCATGTAATTGAAAAGTATGTGTACATTCTCATTTCTTTTCTTTTTTTTTTTTTTTTTTGGTTTATTTACCCCTGTGTTTTATGGCTCCTCAAAGTCATGTGAGAGCATTGTCAAAGATGAGAACAGATATTCCAGCAAAGCAATGAGTTAGGTTCTATATTAGGAAAAAGAAGAGTAAACGAAGTTCTGTTTAGCACAAAATTTCTCTTTAGTTACCTCATCTGTTTTTCAGTGCACTTGGGAAACTGATGATAGTAGTCTTGCCATTTCCTTCCACTTTCTCTTCCCACCACGCTCCTCTGAGTCATATTTTGTTCCTTAACTAGTATCTTTCTTCTTCCTTAAGTGTTCTCACTTCAAATCACAATGTTTTCAAGAGTATTTATACCATTTTATGAATCATATGTTATAAAAATATGTTTGTACTTCTCCATTGAAACATTTGTTCAGTTTCTCCACTTCATAGTTCTGAGAGATAAGAAACTATTAATATAGACAGCAGACTTGATATTTATAGTGTTTTTGCAAACCATCCTCTTTTGAATCTATCATCTACCATTTCAAACGCTTATGTTGTCCAGCAGGATGCTCTCTAGAATACATGGGTGTATCTTGGACGTGGAGACATGCATCCTTTGTGTGGTCTTTTTTCCACATACCAAATGACTGGACTCTCAGCAGGTATGTTGAAAAAATCGTAGTAAAAACAGTACTAGAGTAAAGCAGTAAAAACAGTTGCAAAACCAGTAGATTTCAACTGGGATTACATGTATCATTAGGTGTAGCTTTGGCCCATAACACAGGCAGAGTAAACACACATCTGTCTGCTTCAAAGACATGAAAGCCATTATTGCAAAAAGATCTCTAGGGATTTAATGGATTTATATTACTGAAGTGGGTGTTTTCTGCATTCAGAAGGAAGATAACAGAGTTTTGGAAGCCTCATTTGATACTATCAGTGTAAATACAAACTTTCTTTTATCATGTTCCAAATTCTTATAGCAACTCTTGCCTCTTTTTGATGGCCCAAAATAGCTTCAGTCCTCAGACTAAGATCCTTTTTGCAAGACACTCTGAAAGCCTATCAGAAAGACAGTCTTGGCCCCACAGAGCTTCCAAAATTAGGGGCTACCCCACAGTTCACTTCATGCTAAATGTTGTTATTTGTGGCACAGTTTTATTTGTAGATTTTATGTTTCTAATCATGGGAATCTTCTTTGCCTTTTTCTTTTCCCCAAATGTTTCTTGCCACTTTTGTTCCTCCAGGTTGTGTGTGAAAAAGCAGCATTGCAGAATTTTGTGATCCAGGATTTTAATTAGAGCCATAAACATCAGCTGCAAAGTACATGTGGCTTTCTGAGTCCTTTTCACAGATTGTGCTGAGAAGGAAAATTCTTGGCAAATTTGTCGCTGGCACCTAACCTTCTCACCTCATTCGTAAATGGCAACTATTTGTAATGCCTTTTTTTTTTAATGTATCTATATATGCAAAACAAGTAAACAAGAAGGAAATCGGAGAAGTAAACAGTAGCATTCATGAAAAACACAAGTGGTAACCGTGGAGACAGAAAACCAAGGGTACAGAGCCATTAATTTATTTTCGAGCCAAAGTGCTGTAACAGTCTATTCATACATTCTCTATCATGCAGACTTCTGCATTTCAGGAACAATAAAACCAGTAAGTGTGCATGTTACCCATATAGTTTTAAATATGTCTCTGGGAGAGGAGAGACTACATACGATTGTGAAAGATCGGCTAGGTTTCTGCGTTCATTGCACCCATCAGGTTGTGACTCAGGCTGTTGTTTGTTCTTTCCCTTTATATGTGAATTTAACTTGGCAGATGCAGACTGGCACCCCATAGTCAAAGACATGTTTTCGTTCTGAATACGAAAGAGGCTGTGTGCTGTAGGGAAGATACATACATGCTATCCTGCTGCTTTCTAAAACCAAGGAACTACTGCCAGTCATTTTTGCACGGTATTACGGATTTGTATTTCTGATAGTATCCACTAGAGAACAATTACGCTTTTTTATGCTTATTTCATAATTAAATACAAATTGTGTTTAGTTGCTTCTTATCATGTCTGGATATTTAGAGCTGTAAGTAGTATTTCTTATATTTCCACAATAACAAAGGAGGTTTAGACTCTGTACTAGCTATAGCCAGTTGTGATTTATTAATGGCAGTAGTGTCATAGCTGATCTGTAATAAGATGAATTGGAGTTCTTGAAATCTGCAACAGATAAATACTGTGCAGCTCTTCAACTGAAATTGAAAGGCATGTCTGTCTCTAATGTGTTTGTTATGATACGGAAGCATGTCCTTGCTACTTCCATCCAATGTTTTTTTCTCACTACATTCCATATATTTACATTTGCTCCCACAGTTTCAGCTTTTGATACAGAACAGATCTTTTTGAGTACAATGCATGGACTGCCAGGGATGAAGAGAGAGACTTGATGGCTAGATCGGCAGATCATAGAATCATAGAAACACAGAATAGTTAGGGTTGGAAAGGACCTTAAGTCATCAAGTCATCATCTAGTTCCAATCCCTCCGCCATTGGCAGAATGCCTCACAATAGAACATGTAACCCTAGGCTCTGTCCAGCCTGGCCTTGAACACCGCCAGCGATGGAGCATTCACAACTTCCTTGGGCAACCCATTCCAGTGCCTCATCACCCTCATAGTAAATAACTTCTTCCTTATATCTAACCTAAACCTCTCCTGTTTAAGTCTGAACTCATTATCCCTTGTCCTACCACTACAATCCCTGATGAAGAGTCCCTCTCCAGCATCCCTGTAAGCCCCCTTCAGGTACTGGGAGGCTGCTATGAGGTCTCCACTCAGCCTTCTCTTCTCCAGGCTGAACAGTATTTTTTAATGTTTTTTCTGTGGTTAGATTTTTTTTTTCGGGGTGGGGTGGGGTGGCGGGGTGGTGTTTGGGTTTTGGTTGTTTGGTGGTTTTTTTTGTTTGGTTGCTTGGTTGGTTGGTTTTTGGTTGGGTTTTTTTTTGAGCAAGATTGGCAAAGAAAGAAACACCTAAAAAGAAAGCCAAGACCCATTTGCAGTTGTGATTGAGCTAACATAACTAGCCAGCGTTTTTCAGATTTTGTTGATGAAAATTTACACTCAAGTGAGAGTAAAAAGCTTTTAACTGTAAACCTGTAAATGTTGTTGAAAATGGGAGTTGGGGAGACTTCTATACATGTTTTAAAAAACACAGTCTAGGGACAGTAATTGTTACCATGGATATGTGATATGATCCACTTTTATGCTTCTGTATTGAAGAAAGAACACTGCAGAGTGAAACCTATGCTTTCAAGTGCTCATAAGCAGAAATCTTTCTCCCTGGGGCCTCACATTTTACTGAGTGAAGTCAACAGGAATGTTGTAGTTATAGAAATGCAAGATCCAATTTATATAGCATTTAACTGCATGTTAAAGGGATATGACTTTTAAATCATAACTGAAAAAGATGATAGTTCAAAATCATAAAATATTGTATGTACCTAGTAATGCCCATACCTACCATACATTGTTCAAGTAATGACAATTAGAGAGCTGTTGATAAATGTGCAGAATAAACTATGGAATCTCTGCACAGTAATACAAATGCAGAGTTGTAGCACCAAGATCTTCTTCCCTTGTATGTAAATAGCCTATGTCTACGTTTTACTAGTGTGTTACTAAGAAACAACAGCAAAAAGGCTAAAAATAGGTATAAAGGTGTTAGAAGAACCAGCTATGGCAGCATGAGAAGGCTGTATTTTATGTAAATGTTAATCACATAAAAACATACAAAAATTCAGAGGTAGAACAAAATATGATCTATAAGAATTGTTAAATGCAAAAGTTTTATAGTACTGTCAATTGTTTTCAGAGATAATGGTATCACTTAAGAAATAGAGATATACACAGCAATTGTCAAATAACTATTGAGATAAAGTTTTCTTTGCCAAATAAAGCTTCATGACATCAAAATATGAGATAATAAAATAACAAACACAGATCATAAAGTATAGAAAACTCGGAGCCCATGATGAAGCTGAAAAAAGTTGTAATGTTTGTATTTGAAGCATTCTGGATATGCAGGGTGAAAAATATATTAAGAAGAACAGAATGTCAGAAGGGGACCATGAGATGGTGTAGAGATGACCAAGTGCAGGTCATTACTGCATGGATTTGAATGCTAAATGAAATATATTGAAAGGGCATCCTTGCACAGTAACAAAAGGGAATTAAAAAAAAAAAAATCCCTGAAAGCTGTTTTGGTCAGGGATAGGTTCAGTAAAAAAGAAAAAAAAAACCCAACAAAACCAAGCAAGTCTGAAAAAGTAATATGCTATTAAAGAGCTTCTCAAACTCTAGGGGAATATTGCTTTAAACCAGTCTCTACTTCTGATGTAAAACTGTTCTGTACACTGTGTTGTTAAGCTCAAAATTATCACAGACAAGTGAAAAACCTGCAACTCTGTCCAGCTTAGCAAAAAAAAAAAACAACAACCAAAAATTATGAGAATCTTAGATTCCTGTATGCAAATTGGTGTTCTAAAGTTCTGGAGAAAATATGCCCATCAATTACAAGGCTATTAGATTGACCTGAGTATCTCTAGTATTCCAGACAAACTGTGCAGAACTCACAAATGAGCATGCACTTATTCTTGATACACAATTTGGAAGAGAGCTTTACTGAAATATCTCATGTATATTTCTGAATAGTGCAAATGATAGGAAAAGAAGAAACATCTTTCTAATGACACTCTTCTTGCGGTTATTTGGCACTCCAAAGTGCAAATGCGTTTGATTTAGTTTAAAATGCCTTTAGATAGAAATTACTTCAACAGCCTACTGATTTTGTCAGGCTTTGATTATGGGTCTATCCCTTATGCGGATTTGCAGAGAGGTATCGATGTATAATCATACTTGTAACAATAATATTCTTTGTAACAATAATATTCTGAGCTCTTGTTGCCAGTGGTTTGAAAGTTGTTGCAAAGCTCTGGATCTCTGGCAGAACCAAACTCTCCTGTACATATGCGTTTCCATGATAAGATGCAAAATGGGCTGTGTGGGTAGTCAGTCTCCTGGCAGTCCGAAATAACTCTTAGGAGCGTAAATGGTTACCTTCAGCAATATAGAGATTCTAGTGGTGACTGAGAAGGTGGTTTATAAAATAGTACTTATTCTGCTATTCACTTTATCATGCTCTTCCTGGTGAGCATGTATCTTGAGGCGCTATCAGAAAGCCCAGGAAAAAGCTTCCAGCTGAGGCTTTTTTCTGGAATTGTATCCCTGAAAATGAGAATGATCAATGTTTACATATATTTCTAGCTATCTCCATGTGTAGAGTATGTTTGTTGGGGAAAAAAAAAAAAAAAAAGTAAAAAGGTAAAAGGAAGTTTGAGGAATTAAAATTTAGGGAAATCAAGGCAAGCTCTTAAGCCTCATCTTGATGAAGACTATAAAATCTTCAGGTATTTAGTTTAAAAACCAAAAGGAGGTTGATGGCTGTTGTGTTAACAAAACTATATAAAAAGAAATACTGTAGTGCTGTTGAAGGTGTATCTTCCTGTTTGTAGTTAGCTTTTCTAGATAGAGTAATGATAGAGCATCTAAAAAGCTCTCTATCTTCAGAAAAAAATAAGTAATTGGGGTATTTACAATGCCAACATCACCTATTCTCCCAAAAGAAATTTGAAGTTGCCCTTATTTCTCCAGATAAACTACACCCAAAAAGAAAAGTATATCATATTTCTGTCTGCCTTCAGCAGATTGCTTTGAAATATGCTTAATTGGTTTAGCAATACTGTGACTTTATCTCTTTTCTTAAGTATTTTTCTCTCAGATTCTTTTGATACGTTTGTTATGGTATGCAGTATTTAATTGCTATTTTAGAAGAGTCACACAGATCTCTTTGTGGTGGTTGAAAGGAATTTTAAACCCCTAAAGACACTCTGATCAAATAAGGTCACACCAGCAGTTATAGTGCTGATCAAATGCACTTTTTACATCCTCATCCATATATCAAGTATTGTGTCAGAGGCTGCTTCAAAAGACCAGGAGGATGGAAGTTCTTTTGGAAACTTTTGCACTGCTTGACTACAGAAAAAAAAACCAAACCATCTTTGTAAAGCAACATCAGAAATAAAAAATGCTGGTCTTTGCTTTGAGTGAAAACTTTCAACTGATGCTTTCACTGACCTCTTTTAAAATCTTATTTCTGCTGAAGATGCTGATGTATAACAAGAAAAAGGAACTGTTGGATGACTGCAATTCTTAAGTCAGTATGCTCTGTTCAGTTTTGCTAAATGTGCAGAACCTTAAATATGCCGTCCCTTCTGCACCCTTTTTGATCATAGTATCAGGATGGACCTGAAATCCAGAAAGCTCTCCTCTCTTTCAAGGTAGAAACAAAAATGAAAGCCCACTGAGAAATCTTGTCTTGTAGGCAGTGCTCAAATATTTGCTATCAGAAAATGGAGGTTAGTATTACTGTTACCTTACTCTTCAGGCTTCTTATCAGACTGCTGTTGTAGATGCCATCCAGGTCCAGAAGAAAAATTAATTTTCAGACCCTAAGACTATAAAAGTTCTATGCAAATTACAAAACAGTAGTTTAAAACAGAAAGAAGTGCAACATGTCCAATAGAATAAGAAAACTTCAAGCCAAATTGCTGCCAGATAATCCCTGTAATTTATAAATATGTATTTTACAGATAGAGGCTCCAAGTCTCTGTGTTGAATAGATACTGCACAAAATATGATTTATTCTGGTCCCACCTCTGGTCTTTAGCAGTTGGACAAGAGGTTTGAAGATTCATAGACAGCTGAAACAATTTTAGATCAACCGAGCATCATTTTCCTTCTTCACAAGTGCTTTGTGTCCTGGGTTCAGCTACAGCAGTCATTTTTTCTCCTTCTCAGTAGCTGGTGCAGTGCTGTGTTTTTGACTTTCAGCCTGGGAACAATGCTGATAACACCCATGTTTTTAGTTGTTGCTCAGTAATGTTTACTCTCACCAAGGACTTTCTCAGTCTCATGCTCTGCCAGGGAGGAGGGGAAGCCGGGAGGAAGCAGAGGCAGGACACCTGACCCAAACTGGCCAAAGGGGTATTCCATACCACAGCACGTCATGCCCAGTATATAAACTGGGGGTAGTTACCCGGAAGGCCCAGATCTTTGCTCGGGTCGGGCTGGGTATCGGTCGGCGGGTGGTGAGCGGTTGTGTCCTTTTCCCTTGTTATTTCCCTTATCATTATTATTGGTAGCAGCAGTGGTTTGTATTATACCTTAGTTACTGGAGAGCTGTTACCTCAACCCGTGGGAGTTACATTCCTCCGATTCTCCTCCCCATCCCTCCAGGAGCTGGGGTAGGAAGGAAGAGGGGGAGGAGTGAGCGAGCAGCTGCGTGGTTCCAAGTTGCCAGCTGGGATTGAACCACAACACCGTGCTAGATGCTATACCTTTATTTTTGTGTATTTAAGTGTTGGAGTTGCAGCTGGTAGAGACCTTAGGAATTCCCAGGTGAACCATCCCATGTGTTCTTGCTTACACTGAGGAATGGCAAAGCTTCTGTAGAAGCCTTGATTCCAGAAATGTTTGACCATTGCCATCAGCATCCCAGGACCCTTCTAGGGGTATAAAATGGTACTATTTGCTTTCTTCATTGGAGTCATAAAGAATAAAGGAAGAGCACTTAGGGGACTTCTTGAATTGTTGAACATATTGCCAGTGAGTAGCTTGGCTCTAAACCAGTGGGAAATATCCAGTACAAACAGATGGCCAATTTTCATTCAGCTCTATGCTGTATAGCACACAACAGTTTTCTCTCTTCCTTATCAAAGCATTCTCATTTCAATTAGATTACTGATGAGGATACTCATAGCAGTCTCTGATTGCCTGGGCACTGCATGGCTGTCTTTGCCAGAAGTACTTGGCCTGTTGTTCTAGATGCAGAGATCAATTATTCTCCTTCTCCTTTGCTAGACTGCACAAGACCTAAGAATCATATTCTACCAATGTTATTGTGTTGGGATTCAGCTCATGAGGACACTTCTGAGGAATAAAGGAGGGAGAATGGACTGTTAGGATATAGCTATTTCCATTTTTATTCCTGAGGTCCATCCTCAGGCCAGAATTTGCCTTCCTGATTGCCTTGCAAGAGGATATAAATGGTTTTGCTCTGATACGTAGGGCTTAACCCCAGGTACACATTAATAAGCAAGTGTTAAATGCAGCAGTTTATTGTGACTACAACCCTGTGTGTGCTGCTAAGATTTCCCCTACTTCCCCCTCACTAAAGAGCATTGTAAACACTTCTGTATTTCTTCTTTTCCCATCCTTCCCTTTCTGGGACCAGTGCTGTGGTATTATTAGATTCAGATTTTAGAAGTTTGCTCTGGTGTATCATACAGTATTTACTTACATAGTAGCGTGGACAGTGCCTGTGTTCATGCAATTGAAAACCTATGCCAGCTGGTTAACCGTAAAGGCTACAGGATTCTTTTAGGAAAAAGAGAGGCAAAATCAAGTTCCTGTTAGGCTGTTCTCTCAGATGCAGTGTTAGTGCCTTTGCCATAACACCCTACAGCTGGGTGCTAGTATCTCTTTTTCAAAGCAATTTTCAGATTCTTCCATTCCAAGGAAAATAAATTCTTGAAAATATGTTTACCATGATGAGCAAAGGAAAGATGATTTCAGCTGGCTGTAGTCATTTATTTGTTGTAAATAAATCAGATGTTGGCTACATGAACATCTTGTTTTGTTCTTGTTATTTGTAACCTGGGCTGACAGTTAACCTTTTAAAAACTTTCAGTTAAAACCCAGCTACAGCAGGCTGCTTACACCAGACTCTGAAAATGTCCAGAGTTTTTTGTTTGGGTATGGCTTTGTTTGGTTTTGGTTTTGTTTTCATTATTTTGCATAATATGTTGTATACCTCCCTGTGATCTTTAAATTACCCAGTCATCAAAAAGGCATTTACATTCCTGTTAAAGTAAGCGCACTCAGATGTGCCAGCAGGAAGTTATGTGTAAGGATATAGCTTATGTATGCAGGTCACAATCTAATAAAAAATCAGTCACTTCATGTTCCTAGGTTTGTGAATATTTATCATCATAAGCAAGTAGCAGATAGAGGCTGAGTTGAGTGAGAGGGTAGGGGAAGATATCGTTAGAACCAATAGAAGACAAATCGCCTAAGGCTGGAAGTAGGTTCTTGCAAAATCCCAGGTAAAAGCTGTTGACAGTTTCCTTTGTGTCTCTAAGTGGCACTGACCTAAACAGCCCCATAAATTAAGCTGCTCAAGAACAGTGTGTAACAGAACAGACGTTCTGCCAGCTCCTCACTAGTACCTAGCAGGATCCCATCATTTTCTATAAAAGCAGCTGGGTGAGCTAATTGTGTGGCTAAAGCAGCATCAGCAGGCTGCAAGAAATCATTAGTCACCTCTGCAATATACCTGGTACATTATTAGTACATCCAAGCAAAGCTGTCTCAGAACAGTGGTGTAGTCTATAGACAGATTCAGGGCTCTGTACATAATCAGCAGATGTGTGTCTGTGATTAGAAAGCAACCATCTCTTCCAGAACCAAGTCAATGCAGAAGAGTTGCACGAGTGCCTGGAAGCAGATTCAGCTTCCATTATTTTACTAGGCACCCACAGCATAACAGACCAGACTGATCTGGTGTGCAGCACACGATCCAGTTCTTTCAAATCACCCACTATCTGCTGTATGAAGTCTAAACAGGTTTTAAGTTTTCACACCAACAGAAAATGATAGCAGGTGAAGCATGATGACACAATGGCAAGGTTGGGTGAGGCACTATCTGGGAGAAATTTTATGGTACAAAGCTAACTCGTCAGGGGAGAAGAGAAAAAAAAAGAACCTGCCTTGGGTTTGTGCGGCAAGGTTTTGTTAGCAGGGGTGGCTTCTGTGAGAAGCTACTAGGAGCTTCTCCTGTGTCCGATAGAACCAATGCCAGCTGGCTCCAAGATGGACCTGCCACTGGCTGAAGCCAAGCCAGTTGGTGACAGTAGTGGTTTCTCTGGGATAACATGTTTAAGAAGGGGAAAAAGTTACTGCATAGGAACAGCCAGAGGGAGGAGTGAGAGTATGAGTGAAACAGCTCTGCAGACACCATGGTCAGTGAAGAAGGAGGGCAGGAGGTGCTCCAGGCTCTGGAGCAGAGATTCCCTTGCAGCCCATTATGAAGACCATGGTGAGGCAGGCTGTGCCCCTGAAGCCCATGGAGGTCCATGGAGGAGCAGATCCAGCTGCAGCCCAGGGAAGACCCCATGCTGGAACAGGAGGATGCCCAAAGGAGGCTGTGACCCCGTGGGAAGCCTGCACTGGAGGAGGTTTGCTGACAGGACCTGTGACCAACGCTGGAGCAGTCTGTTCCCAAAGGACTGCACTCTGTGGAAGGGACCCACGCTGGAGCAGTTCGTGGAGAACTGCAGCCTGTGGGAAAGACTCATGTTGGAGAAGTTCATGGAGGATCATCTCTCATGGGAGGGACCCCACGCTGGAGCAGGGCAAGAGTGTGAGGAGTCCTTCTCTGAGGAGGAAGGAGCATCAGAAACAGCATGTGATGAACTGACCGCAACCCCCATTCCACGTCCCCCTGCGTTGCTGTGGGGAAGGAGGTAGAGAATTCAGGAGGAAAGTTCAGTCTGGGAAGAAGGGAGGCGTTGGAGGAAGGGATGAGTTGTTTCTAAGATTTTATTTTATTTCTCATTATTTTACTCTGATTTGATCGGTAATAAATTACACTAATTTCCCCAAGTCAAGTCTGTTTTGCCTGTGACAGTAATTGGAGAATGTCCCTATCCCTATCTCTGTATCAACCTACAAACCGTTTGTTACATTTTCTCTCCCTGTCCATCTGAGGAGGGGGAGTGATAGAGTGGCTATGGTGGGCACCTGGTGTCCAGCTGGGGTCAACACACCACATACCCACAGTGTGAATTTACCTTTTGTCAGTATTTTGACTTAGGCATTGGATAGGAGCATCAGAAACAGCATGTGATGAACTGACCGCAACCCCCATTCCACGTCCCCCTGCGTTGCTGTGGGGAAGGAGGTAGAGAATTCAGGAGGAAAGTTCAGTCTGGGAAGAAGGGAGGCGTTGGAGGAAGGGATGAGTTGTTTCTAAGATTTTATTTTATTTCTCATTATTTTACTCTGATTTGATCGGTAATAAATTACACTAATTTCCCCAAGTCAAGTCTGTTTTGCCTGTGACAGTAATTGGAGAATGTCCCTATCCCTATCTCTGTATCAACCTACAAACCGTTTGTTACATTTTCTCTCCCTGTCCATCTGAGGAGGGGGAGTGATAGAGTGGCTATGGTGGGCACCTGGTGTCCAGCTGGGGTCAACACACCACATACCCACAGTGTGAATTTACCTTTTGTCAGTATTTTGACTTAGGCATTGGATTGCATATTTTTCACAATGTAGGATGATCTAAAGCTGATTCATTTATACTTTGAGTCATTGCTTGGGTAAAGTAGATTGAAAAAGTGCTGCTGTGTCAAGTGGAAAGTATTCTGAATTAGTCTTGGCCATTGTATGCTAGATAAACCTTCTGTTGTTACTCTTTTCAGCTCAATAAGCAATCAATGAATCCCTACAGAGATAGAAATAACACTTCCGTCACCTTTGTTCACACTGAGCCACGCCTGACTCTTCATGGATTTTGCTGGAAATCTGAATCTGCCCTGAAGGGTAAAGCAGTCATTTCTAGCAGACTTCAGAGTGAAGAAATCTGCTGATTATCTTTGGATTGGCAGTAGATGAATATCTGCACTTTTCTGCTATTGATGGTCAATCTGTGCTGGTTTTGGCTGAGACAGAGTTACTTTTCATCATAGTAGCTACTTGTGGGCAGAGGGGTGACTATGTTGTCTGTGCTGAAAACAGCACTGGTAACACAGGGGTGTTTTCCTTCTTGCTGAGGGATCCTTACACAGAGTCAAGGCCTATTCTGCTCTTCACCCCACCAGCAAGGAGGCTGGGGGTGCACAAGAATGTGGGAGGGGACACAGCTGGGACAGCTGACCCCAGCTGAACAAAGGGATATCCCGTATCATATGACATTATGCTCAGCATGTAAAGCTGGGGGAAGAAGAAGGAAACAGTGGGTCATTCAAAGTAACAATGTTTTGTCTTCCCAAGACAAAATTATGCATCTTTCCATTACACATGATGGAGCCCTACTTTCCTGGAGATGGCTGAACACCTGCCTGCTGATGAGAAGTAGTGAATGCATTCCTTGGTTTGCTTTGCTTGCATGCATGGCTTTTGCTTTACCTACTAAACTGCCTGCCCCACGGGGGAGGAGTGAGCAATCAGCTATGGGTTGCTTCGTTGCCAGCTGGGGTTAAACTGTGAGTCTCTGAAGGGCAGCTCCAGCATATCTCACTGGCATGTTTCATGCTGGGAGGGAAAAGATGTTTTTTACATCTGCAAACAATATTTTGTTCTTTGTTGTGAGTTACCAGGATCTGACTGAAGCCTGACAGTTGAGTTTTAATCTTATCATAGAACCAGAGAATGGTTTGGGTTGGAAGGCATCAAGGAGGATCGTCTAGTTTCAACCCACTGCCACAGTCAGGGACACCTTCTACTAGACAGGTTGCTCAAAGCTCCATCCAACCTGGCTTTGAATACTGCCAGGGATGTACTGTAATTTTGTCCTGCAATTGCTTGATGAATGAAAAGGGGATATGAAATTAGTCATTGGAAGGGACCAGACTGGATGATGTTAGTTCTGGTTTCTTCATCATGCCCTGCATGTGGTATAGTAGGAAAGGAGAATTTGCCAAAGATGACATATTGAGAGCAGTTGCACCCACCAATGGTCAGGAAAAGGAGGTTGCTGTTTTCAGAGTCATGCTCTCAGAGATGCTTGTATAGGCAATAATATGTCATCTCAGGCATGCATTTAAGTTGTTAGACAAGAATCCAGGAATAGCTGCCCATTTTCAGAACAATTTTCAAGGCTTGTTACATCCTGTGGAAGATGTAACAAGAATCCAGTCCATCAGTCAGGCTATGGGCAAGAGAATAGCCTTATGGAAAATAAGCATTATCAGTTTTTGCCTGTGTCAGTCCACCTGGTGAAGCATCAAATGCATAGGAGCACTTGGTCCAGGTAGAGTAGTTGAGAGAGTGTGCTGGTGAAATTTAGAGAATCTGGGTAGCAAGTACGTACTCTTCTCATTTGACAGCCTGATGAAAACACATTTTTAGCACTGGCTGGACTGTGCACATGCACTTTTTTATGACACCTCTTACTGTTTTCCATGCTGTGTGGTGTAACTTCCAGTGTGCCTTTGCAGAACCTCCTGTGGCAGCTACTGCTTGTCACAGCTCAGTAATAGCTCTTGATAACTCCACCAGCTGGCACTCCTCTCTAGAAATCCAGTGCCATTTATACTCTTTACAGCACTTTTGCCAAATTTAGGAAATACGAGACCAGAAAAGTCTTGAAACTTGGTGGAGGCGGAAACTGGACTTTTCAAAGCTAAGAGGTTCCCTCAGTATTAAGATGTTTTTATGTGGGAGTGGTCTGCTTCTTTCTTATTAAATATAGGTACTAGAAATGTAGTATGCATTCAAGTCATACAAATTTTTTTGACTGCCTTAATGAAAAAGTTATCAGCATTTCTGTTTTATTATATGGAAGCTTCATAACAGAAATACTGGCACTATTCTGCATTTGTACTTGGAATGCAAGTTTTATATGGATGAGGTTTTAAGTAGTATTAAATATTGTCATATAGAATTTGTAGAATCCAACGTTCATTATTGGAATAATATTCTAAAAGTCAACTTTCACTTTCACTCTAATTATCCAGTAGTTCTGTACTCATCAGCTATGGTGTCACAGCCAAAAAAGGATTAATGAAATACAGGTAATGTTAAAATAGATCTATGCACACACAGAGAGTAAGTTGACAAATGAAAAAAATGCGACAATGTAAAAGCACTTTAACAAATCTTGTTATTTAATGTTCAATTTAACAATTAAGTGGTCATACATATGTATATATGTGATGCCACAGTAAATACTGTTTAATTTTAGTCCCTTAATCCTTTGGCCTCTTCCGCAAAAGTTTGTATTACATCTGTTAATGGTAGTATTGCAAATACTAAACTTGCATGGTGCCTCCTTCTGGGAGTGCTTGGGAGTGCACCAACGGGTGCAGGGAGATGATTGTTATATGTTGCTAGTTTTTTCTCTTAGCTGTATGGTGAAGCTACAGTTCTCAAGATGCAGGCTGGCTGCTTGATGATGGTGACATGCTGTGACAATTGTTTTTTGGGAGCAGTCAGCCAGTGGAGAGTACAGAGCTGAACGTACCTGTAATCCACATTATGTCTATAAAGGAACATATGCTCTTATATTCAGGCCTTAAGCAGAAGTAACATAGAGAGTACACTTGCTCCCAGTCTTCCTGAAATACCCTGTTCTGTGCAGCCAGCATGGCTCTAAACCAGCCTGCCAGTTGCTTTTGCTGCCTTTGCCTGCTGCACCTAGAGTGCAACATTGATTTGCAATTACTCTCTCTTCTGCTTCTCCCATGTCCTTTATTACAAAGCACAGGCACTAGCTATAGTAGCATCCATGTAGGTCTCCAGTACACAAAAAGAGAATTAGCAGTTTTTTCTTCCTTTACAGAGCAGGGAGGTTCATTATAGAAGAATCAGCTTGATTAGCTCACTAGTTTTCATGTGCTTGTTTGTTTGCATGATATGAAGGCTTTTTCTATGAATGGGAGGAATGTTTAGCATCTGATTTTACTGAACGGAAAAGATTTCCCATCGGTATAATTAGCCTTATTTATATGATTAGAGTTTATCCAGTAATTGCTTGGGGTTTTTTTAGTTTGCCTTCCCTGTATGTAGAATATTCGTGTCAGGAAGTCAGAGATTCAACAAGGTGGTTGTTTCTGTTTTTCATGTCTCTACAAGGAATACATTTGCCACTAAAGCACTGAATTGTTGAACGTTATCTAAATGCCACTTAATGTCAGCATATTTTCCTGAGTGACATGATGATGAATTCTGGAGAAAAAAATGTCTTAGTGAAATTTCATCAAATAATCTAGTTGTGCCAAGAAATCCCACAATGACCTCAAGATGTAACAGCTGCCAAGTATACTGCTTAGTATTAGCAACTCTTCTTAAGGTATAAAAATAGTGTACAGGGAACTCTATAAAGCCTACTTTCTCTAGCACTTTTAGTGTATCTTCTCTAAAACTAATTCTTTGTGTGCAAATGACTCTGTCTTTTACAAAGTAGCATGTGTTATGCTCAACATTGTCTGTCTCGCTAGCATGATAAGGACAGTGGCGCATCCCATATGTATTAGAACTTAATCATTCAATTATCCAGTAAAATTAAATTTATGTGAACGTGCAGGTGAGTGAGAGCATCAGACTCAGTTAAAAAAACAGACAGTCCAAACTTGAATGTCATCTAGATAATTTACCATGATCAAATGTGAAGAAATTAATAATGAGCTGTGTCTTTTTTTTAATAGAGATTTTAAAGATTGTCTATGTTGTCTAAGAATAGTAATGGAATTATGATTATTAGAAAGAGCAGTGTAGGGTAAGCAGTCCTGTCAAGTAAAAATACAGGATTAGCACAGTGGACTCTACTAAGCTGATGGTTGCTTTCTTCTCTCAGAGAAGCTAGTTCTCTAAGGCTTCACCATGCACTAACTTTCATCCTTTAATGCTTTGTTATAAACCCTGTAAAATGGAAATTACACAGGAGCGGTAAAAACTTTGGGTGAAAAAGTTCTGCTCAGTGGTATTTCTGATGCTGTTACAAAGCAGTGAAAGCAGGATTAATGGTCAGGTATTTACAGGATTTTCCTGAGGAGTGATGGAAGTAGTTTTGATGCAGGAACTAAAAATCAGCCATTGATACAGCTGTATAGCAATGGTAATAAATAATGTTGTTATAGAGTGCATAAATCATACTGTTTCTGTGTTGTAGTTTGATTTACATAGCTATAAACTCCCTCCCTTACTCTTCAAATAAAAGCACAACTGCTTTGCACACATGTCCCTCTTGTTGTTTATGATGATGTAATACTGATCTATTAATATCATGACTTGTTTTCCATGTAGGTGGTTATGATCACTGCCATCCATTACCAGTTTTTAAATGCCTCTAGATTTGGATTTTCCACTACTTTTTGTAGCCTTACATGTCAAAAGTATTTCCTCATATACATTTTTTTCATTCTGGAAAAGCCCAGGTTGAGGTGCTATCCCAGTTGTCATTATTTCTTGGTAATTCTTCAGAGAAATTCTTGAGGTTTAGTAAATTCATCCAGTAGGATATGGTTGGCCACAGAGAACTGTTTGAGAAAATTCTAATATTTCAGGCATTCTCATAGAAACTGTCAGAACTGTCATTAAATCATAACTCTCTCTGGAGAGCGTATCTATTTCTTTTAGGGCCTCTGAGATGAGCCTTTCTGTTTTACTAGACTGACACTTTTCTTTTACAGCAGACAGCTCCCGAGTGGCATATCTAGCTGCAGTGATGTAGTTTTCTTCATTAATGCCAGTAGTGTTAACAGCATTGGATTGAATTAAGCTTTACTAAGACTGTAGCAGTTAGGGAGGATCTTCAGATGCTTTCCTCCAAAATACTACAGAAGAGAATTATTTGATTTTTTTTTTTAAAGTCTAATGCTTAAGAACTCACACAGAGAATTTCATTGCTGTCACATATCACACAGAACTATGAAATAAAAAGGCATAATTTTTTCCTACAAACTCTTCAAAAACATGAATGCCTTGAATAGGTGCTCCAGGTTTGTACAAACTTAAGAGACAGATATAAAGTCCTACAATGGGGGCTCAAATTCAGTAGCTTAAATTACCCTTTCCAGTCAGACTGGGTTGTTATATGAAATATTCTAAACTAAATGGAACACAGTATTTCAGTGGGAAGCGATTGTCCTTACAGTTCTATCACTCTCAATATAAGTAGTGCTGTAGATAGTTTATTGCGAGAAAAGACTGCTTTCCTCATGATAAAACAACCTTGGAAGGGATTACAGCAGCCAGGCTCCTTAACAGCTGATATTCGGCTAGAGATGTGTTACTCCAGGTACCTATTACAAGAATCCATTGAAAACAATGTATTGTAAGGCTGATGTGTAAGCTAGTAGAGCAGATGGAGCTGTTTCCACAGCTGTAGTAACTAGCCTAGTAGTAGTGGTGTCATCCTGTAACTACAGGAGTGGTTTGAATAGTTTTGTCATGTTGGAGAACTTACTGTCTGTATAAATTGCATGTGAATTAAACCTATGGCTAGCTTTAATTTATACAGACTTCTACAAAACTGTAGAAATTCCACAGCAGGGCAGACTCCACTCCAAACTCCAGTTTCCAAATGGGATATCGCAGAAATAAGGATTATTTGAAAACCAACACCTTTCAAAAATCAGTGATGACTTGAGCGCAAATGATGCTGAGTCTTTTAAAGAGACAGTGATGTAAGTACAGGTTCTGTAAATGGCACATACCCAATTGCCCTAGGGCTGAAATTAGATTCTTATGTTATCACTATACAGCAGCTGCAGTCAGTTAAATAAGTGAAAGTCTAGTAGGACCATTCCTTCATCCCCTTTCCAAGGCAGTGTCTTTAGACTTTCTCATTGCCAAGACTAGAGAATTCTTCATTTCTTCCCAGTAGATGTACACTGAAGTGCTTCATTTCCCCTCTGCCCATTAATGATTTCCATGACTGTGCATGTATAGCTTGTTAAAACAAAGCAACTCTCTCTTCCTGTCACTGCTGTGTTCAGGATGCCTTGAATCTGCTGGTGTATGGTCAACGCACTGCTAGCTTTCTAGTAGTGAAGAGTATTGATTTACATACCCAGTAAATACCTTGTAGGCATTTTTCCTTTTTTAGTCATTGTTCAATAAAACACAGCTGAACGCAAATAAATTGACATCATAGTTAAGGCCTCCTAACAGCTCCACTCACATCTCCAGGGGCCTTTCTGTAGCCTCCAAGATTTTGTGAAGATTTGTTTTCCTAAAAATAATTACATAATAATATAATTATTATAATAATCCTCATAATTAATTTGCTGTGTTTAAAACTTAAAGAAATGAGATAGAACTCATTACCACTATATTAATCTGAGGAGCATGTTTTGTATTTTTACAAGTTATTTCTGATTTTTATTTTATTGGTCTTGTTGATATGATTGGTAAACTACTCAGCCACTTCCAAACTAAAATATTTATTTTATTGTACATCAGTAAAAACATAGATGACAGATGAATAGCAAGAAGCAGACACATGGTTTTATGCTATTTTAAATGTGAATGTGTTACATCTAGTTTGCTAATGTGAAACAGTATTGATAGGCCTGAGGTATATAGAGGGAAAAATGCATATTGTAAATTCAGTTTCTTGTCTTAGTGTGTCGGCTAGACACTTACGTATTTCCCTTATACTAATACAGAAGTGCTTTATTTCTATTTTTATTTCAATTTTCCTTTTTTAATTCCATTGTCATTTCATGCAGATACGGAACTGTTTTGTACTGGCAGAAGTGTATGAAAATCTCTTTGGAATAGATGTAATTTGATTTTTGCAGCAGTATTTTCTGCATAGTCTTAGAAAGCAAATTTCTTGGTAACAGTTCACAAGCACTTCTGTTTATCTTTCTACAGCTTCTTGTTTGATGAGCGAAATGAGCCAACTGATGGACTTACATGAGTAAAGTTTCAGGCAAGCAAATTCCGTAAGGTATGTGAAATACTGACTAAAACATATGTGGTTTTATTTCTCGGAAAGCATATTTTCTCAAAATTAACAGCATTTTGAGGATCAAAAAACATTGTAAAAATAAATGATGTGATTACTTAGAATACTTTTAGAAATAGCATTGGAGAGATTCCACTGGACTGGTTCTCAGTTTTGTTTTTGCATATAGAGAGTGTTTCAAGGAAAAGTCAGCGGGGGTTAGGTCTTTTTGAGGCAGGATGAGTAGTTTTTCTGACAAAGAACAGAACTCAATTTTGATACTCCATATTCAGTATTCCAAATCTTCCAGTTTTTATGTAAGCTAGACATTTCAGGGGTTTCTCCTGCTACTTTCGTAATAGAAAATCTGTTACTTTATGTGAGGAACCCACCCTGTTGTTTCAGATAATTTCTCATGAAATTTCTTCAGTGGAAAAAAACAGCACTCTGCCCCAATTCTTAATGCTCTTCTCTGTTGTGGGTACTATGCATAGCAGGAGCTGTTAAATACTTACTTGAGCCGGGGTGATACTCATCTGCAGGAGAAGATGGAATCAGTTACTATTTTTACAGCAGTAACACTAGGAAGCACCATTCTTCCACTACATTCTTCTCCATTCTTCCCACTACATTTGACCCTATGGCAACCTAAAAATTTTTCAGAAAAGGCAGCTTGAGACTTTTCAGCAACAGGGGTTAAACTGAATTTTACCATTTTGAGAGTGGGGCAGAGACAATATAATCTTGTTCTCTCATCTTGATTTTAATCAAAGTGCATAGGATAAAATTAAGATCACAGTGGAACTGAAATATAAACCCATTCATTCTTTAGTATTTCAGGTTTCTTAAACCAAATCTTTTAAACAGAAAACATCTGACCAGTTTTTATGGCAGAAAAGTTTGTTTTGTCACCAGTCATAAGGTATTTAAATCTTTACCTTTAGTCAAAAAAAATAATTTGATAAATGCCAACTCCATATACATAGATTCTACCTTTGGAGATGAAAGTGAACTATCTGTACAGATGTATCTATCACTTCCTGAGAGCATGCCCTATGCACAAGCACTGGGCAGGTAAGTACAGAGGTCAGTCTGTCTGGGACCCTGAGGGTGATAAAAATGAGCCATGTCACCTCTGTCTCTGTTTTTCTGCTAATCCGTTTTGCTTATTAAATCACATCTGTCACTTCATCACCTCCTTGTGCTCTAAAAATTTACTTCTCTTTACTGCTTTTTAACCATTTGTTTATCCATTTGAAGATTTTTTTTACTCTATGCCAGCTGTTTTTTAACATCTTTTGGCTAAGGACTTGACAAATGTCTCTGAGTATATAAATATAGCCTGGATTTCTGTTGTCAGTATGCCTACTGATGCCTTTAGAAAGTATTTTGATAGATAATGAGGCATAACTTCCTTCACAAAATCTCTTTCTCTCATTGCCAATAAATATATTTGTCTATAAAGCACTCCTTATATTTTTATAATAGTTTCCACCAATCTGTCTGGCTCTACTGGTCTATGATTGCCTAGTTCTCCTTTGGTATTGAAGCAAATTTAAGCCAGAAGTTGAATAGCATTTTGGTGGTTAAGTCTTGAGTTTCTTTATTCTATTGGCAGTTATCATGTGACTCTGGTGTTTCGTTACTGCTAATAAAACTGGTTTGAATGTCTTCTGTCATTAAATTTGATTTGAGATAGGCTCTCCAATATATCACTGTGAAGAGATATTCCAGCATAGGAGTCTTTCCAATCTCCTTCACCAAAACCACATGCAATGGCTTTATCTTCTGTAAGCACTTATTCTATATCCTTATAATAGATTCTCAACAGGATTCGTTCTTCTGTGGTTTTGATGTCTTTTTAAAATTGTTCCTCAAACACTTTTTGGGTGTGTCATAGATATTACACCTGTCAGAGTTTATGATCCTCTCTGGTTCCTTCATCTGGACATGAAACCTCCAACTCTGCTGTTTAGCAGCATCAGGTTCTTTGGTTTCTCTTTTAAGTTCTTAGTAGGCACATTTTATTTCTCTTTGAATACTCTTTATACTGTCTTTAAGACACTGGTACAGTGCAGTGCTTCCAGCAAAAACAAGAGCTGCTTCCTCTTCTCCAGAGTTTCCTGACTGGCCATGAAATCATGATTCCTGGCAACGTGTCCCTGTAAGTTTACCGCTGTCCACTGGGTGTAAGTGAAGTTTTCTGTTTACCATCTTGTTGCATAGTTGAGAATGTGATGCTAATAGCATATTTCTCTTCTTTGTCCAGAATACCAGTTCCATAGGCTCACATCATGTTAACCTGGCTAGAAGACTTAGCTGATTTTTAAACTACTCTTTAACATATGATGCTCCTTAATGCTTGGTGCAGCTTACTTCGTCTTTTATATATGCTCTAACTTTTTTTCAGTGGCTCTGATTATTTTCTTTCCACTAGGTGTCCTGTATGCTCATTACATCCATATTTGATATTGATACCATCAGTGAAAACTGCGTAGGCAAGCTAGTCTGGGAGGCAGTCTAATTCCCCATAGTATTGTTTAGATGGCTGCAGAAGAACATGTGTAAGTTGGTTTTATTACTTTTCTCTATAGAACTATTTTTTTTAATGTAGAACTGTTGCTATTCTTTGCTATTTCCTAGTTGATTATTTCTAGCTTCCATCCTTTATATAAATTCTTTTAACTTTCCCAGTGAGTTTTTCTGTACCAATCAGTGTTCTTCTACTTCTCAGTTTCAGCAGCTTTACACAAACCTGGCTCTGTCCCTGGGAAGGTGAATTACCCAATGCTGTAGTCTGTAACTTTTAACTAAGGTTCATGACCCAAGAGTATATTTACCTCTTATGAGGAGGATTTGTCATGAGCATCATTTCCAACTGGGGTTCAGGTCCCTCCTTCCACACAGTGGGGGCTCCTAGCCTGCAAATGTTCACTGCTGGGAACATACACCTCTCCTGAGGGGCTCCTGATTGCTGTGTCTGTTGAGCAGTGCAGCATGTTCTTTGGACCTTCAGAGTCTTTAGCTTTCTAGTTGGATGGGCTGCCTTTCTCAATTTGAGCTGTCAGTGCCAGCTAATTGGCTGCCCCTTGTTTCCTTGTAGCTCAGATGTACCATGACAGCAATATTATTATTTTTTTTTCTCCTAGCAGTTGTTCTGCAGGCAAAAATCAGTATCTGTGAGATTCAGTTTCCACAAAGCATTGAACTTCTCATGGCAGAATCTGGGCTGAACAATCTCAAGCAGACTTCTCTACAAAACCTGATGTGTTTGATACATTCTTGGCATTGATAGTGTCTCCAGTAATCTGCCTTTTATCTAGAAGGGCACCTCAGCCAGTGGCTCTCCTGTGTCTTCAGTATTTTGTGGTGCTGATCAGCTTATTTCTGAAACACTTTTGATTACATAAGCCATGTGGTTCTGGGTATAACTACCTGATGGGAGGGAACAGTGCCTGGGTGTGTTGAATAATGGTTCTTGCTTGCATTTGAGTACATTCGTATTGAGGGTCACTCTACTGGCAGCAAACTAAGCATGGAAGAGGAGTTAGTTCCAGAGTCTCAACATGCTACTTAATTACATAGATTCATTTACTGTGGCCTCACTAGCAAAGACTTCTCAGTATGGTCAACAGCAGCACATTGGGGAAACTGATCATGTTGTTGCAATAGAAGAACAAATATCCTGCCATGTTACATGGGTTAAGGTAGGCTGTTTCTGCCCCATGTATCGGAGTATATCAGGGAGCTAGTCAAGGCAAAATGAACTCTGTTGCTGAAACTCTTTAGTTACAGTGGGCAGCTCTGCATGTGTAAATTAGCTGTGATTGCAATTTAAAGGATATTGCCAATTATGAGAGATGAATACTGGCTAAAGTGTATTAGAAAGATTGAACAGAGCCTTGTGTCCTTTCAGAATGAAATATATGTAATCCACCTGTTTAATGAGAACAGTTACCTCAAAATTAAAGTCAAATGCAGCAATATGAATAAATTCAGCAAACAACTTAAAAGGTAAAGTCCAACTAGATGAGTAGATGGGCAATGTTCGTGATTTATTTAATTTAACAGATTTGCAAAGCTAGGTCTTGTGCAGCTGTTTGAAAATTTATGGAATTCATTTCTAAAACAAACCACTTGGATGATAGACATGGCTACGATTTCTGTTGTGTCTGTCCCAGGAAAGCCTTTGTTTTTGTACTGCAAACATTCTTTAATAACAGATCTTGTGTTTAGCCTTTTGGCTTTTGAAAACAAATTATTCCTGTTTTGATATCCAGCTAATTGTGGTGCAACCTCATGATTTAGCTTTAAGTTCATATTTGTTATTTGATATCTATTGCTTTTATAACTATACAGCTAGGACTGGCAGTGGAATTGTACAGCTGAACCATATATTGTTAATGCAACATGATGCTCATCAACTGCACCTCTGGTGCATTATCCAATGTGCCTGTATGATGATACTGTTGATTTTGATTGCTTTTTATACACAGATGTCCTTTTAAAATGTGCTTGAACTCCTGATAGGTTTCCAAGTATTTCCAATTGACACCCTCTTTACAAATACCCATATCAGGGAATATAAGCCAACATTTCCATAATTATATTTGGTCATTCACACAGCCATCACATTTGAATATAATGAGGAAAACTGGTTGTGCTAAAGCACAAGCATTAATTGAAGCAAATGGAAAAAGATGTTTTCATAGTGAATGCATTGATATCTAAGTAGTTTCCCAGCATTTTAATACCAAAAATATGTTGGGATCTGCCAGCTCACTTGATAATCTTGGATAATACCAGGGAAGCTGCACATATTCATAGGCTTTAAGTAGCTTTTGCATATTCAAAGGCTTTAAGTAGCAGTGTTACTCAGCATACTTCTTGGGTTTCTTTGCATTTTAGAAGCAGTTGATGCCTTTCACAGCCTTAGCAACATGTGTCAGAGCAACTGTGATTTTTGTCAAGAGAAAGTCTGTCCTGTAATTCCAAGGAATGCATGGGGACACCACTCATGATAACAGTGTTTTACAGGGCCTGGAGTATGAACCCATTTACAGCCCAGCTTAATAAAATCTGCCTGCGCTATAGGATCGCTGTGTAGACTAGGATGTGTATCCAGACTGTCTTCGGCATTTACACAGTTAAAAGCTGAAGGTGGATTTTATTTCATCGGGTTTTCACTGATTTGTTTGCAGTCCCCTAGATAGACATTGTGCCATGGCACAGCAGTGTCTGAAACACAAAATTACAAAAAAGCAAAGCAGGGCTATAAAATTCACTTCCATTTGCACATTACAATTCTGAATTGGTTAAAAATAAAACACTAACTAGTTACAAACAAGAGCTACTGAGAATCCATTCAAGATTCTGTAAGTAACACAGTTCATATCTTATGGCAAGTCACGTGCAGGTCAATCAATCAGTGTTTCATTTTCCATTATACTGTTGGCATGACAAAGCAGTGAGGTGTTGCCAGAGTTAATACTTTGACTCTCTTATCTGTGTCTAGAAGCTGGTTCATATTGGCCATGGGAGTGTTTTAGATAATATTTCCATCATGTTATTGCCCAGTCCTGATTCCTTGGCAGACAGCCAAATCTTATATATTTTGCTCCTGCAGGTTTTTGCTTTCTCCTGGGGCTGTGCACAGTTTGTCTTCTTTGCTTTTTAAGTGGAAAATACTTTGGTGGGTTGGTTTTGGGTTTTGGGTTTTGGTTTTTTTTTTTTCCAGAGAGCTTGAGGATGTTTCTTTCTCACATTTTTCTGTATTAGTGTGTAATTTTCCTTCTTTGTGAAAGGAGGTATTGCTCGGGGAGTTCCCAGAAGCTATGGCTGCTATTTAAATTCTGTATTGTTGTCTTTCCTGTTGTGGGAGGTTTCAAAGGGTATTTACTGGGAGGGAGGGAGAAGAATGAAGGAAATCTGATCTTATTTGGGGAAGTGTTTCTCCTTGAGCATTCAAGGAAATAAATAGTTCTCTGTTCAAACATTCCACCAGGTCCTAATTGACACTATAGGTAATTACATGTCCTGCTAAGGAAGCTTAATCATGCTCTTCTTTGAAAAACTGTTTCTAATCCCTAGTATTATTAAGATGCAACATTATTTTTCAATACAAATAGCTGTTTTTTCTCTAAGGTGAACAAATGAGTAACTTTTTATGTTTCTGTCTGCCTTGTGTAGATGTATCATGATACTATAGTGTTGTAGTAGTTGAAAATTAGGTACAGTACCTCTTCTTTCCTTAAAATATGTCCCCAGTCGGGGTTTTCAAACTTCAGCTCATATGTCTTACCTGTGATTATCAAGAGAAAATCTGGTGGCTAGCCACATGAATAGTTAGAAAATGCCTTAAGGTACAGAATTGTATTTGGATTTCCAAAAAGGTCAAATGAGGTGTCTCACTGAAAGCTTTTAGAAAAGCTAAAAAGTCAAAGGATAAAAAAGAAAACATGCCTTGTAGATTGATTAAAAGACAAAACCAAAAAAGGAATAAAGAGTTAATTTTCACTGAGCAGGGAGACTTACTAGCATGTCCCAAAGAAATCTCAACACCTACTCAGGAAAGGGTAGCAGTAGAGAGGAAGCATTTGCTGAATATGACATTATTTGCAGTAGTAAAAATGAAACTAACTGTGAGGAGGTGTACTGGAATCTCAAAATAAGAAGTGACTAAGGGATCAAATGATAAATTAAGCCCAGGGTTGATAATTGCGAAGCACTGGACATTTGGAGAAACCAGTCCTAATCTGTACAAAATAGCTCAGCGCTGAGCTAGTGGTTATTGCTTTGGATAATTCTGTGACTATAAGTCTGGTGCTTAGTGTCTACATCTTGACTGTTAGATACAGTTCTGCCACCTCTCCCCTCTTAGAAAGATAAATGAGGAGCCCAACAATGCTTATTGCATTTTTGAAGCTGTTCCATACAAGGACAACGTAGACAAGAAGTCTTCATGTGGGAGGAAAGATAACTGAACTGGTGAAGTCTGTAAAACAGTAAGTAGAAAACAGACGGTGAGTAGGGAAGGATTAGTAAATGTTTCTCTCTGTGGGAGGAATATTTGGAAGTGGATTTAAAACAAAAAGGAAATAGTCTTTTTCTTCAGTCCTATAATTAATCTTTGTGACTTGCTGCTCAAAAATGTTGTGGATAACAAAATTTTAGCTGGATTAAATACAGTGTTATAAAGGCAGGTTCATGAAAGAAAATACTGGAAGAGGCTGTAAAATATGAAATACAAGATTTGGCTCAGGTAGTTTGAAGTGTTTGTGAGATGAAAGATGAAATAGGCTTGCTGTGGTTTTATATTCTTCCCCTAAACCATCACTGACAGAGATAATGTGCTGTATGGACCTTTGGTCTGACCAAGGACAGCAGAGTCATGTCATCAGTAAAACATCAATATGTTACAGCAGTGGCTGAAAACCCCCAAACTCTACTACTGTATACAGATTAAAATAGGAATTATAAGTGTGCTGTAGCCATTCATATAACTGTAGAATTTGGCTAAGTAGCCCACAGGAGAGGTAGTGCTGTTCTGGATTGCCCTGACTCTTTTTATGGCCATGTTTATTTTTTAATTTTAAGGTGTAAAATTATTGCATCCCCTTTCTCTGAAGACCAGTGGCCTGTGAACCTGGTTACCTGGTTCCCCAGGAGACCTGGAGTTTCAAGGCCTTCTCTATAGAATAACTATGCTCTTTCTGTCTTGCATCTGGAGAGTTATTCTGGCTATGGAAAGCTGGATGACCTGTATTTGGCAGTCAGTGCAATATGGTTACACAGCTAATGCCCTCACTCAAGCTCCTCCACCTCTGTTTGGAACTGTGGTGCTCAAGCAGAGATACTGCTGTCTGTAATGGAAATGGAAAGATTGTCCTTCTCTATGGAGCATTTTGGTTTTGTGGAAATACTGCAATGAGCTTCTGCCATTGCTTACAGTCTTTTCTTTCACAAACACTGTAGCAGATTGCAGTGCTCTGACTATTAGGACAGAGATATTGATTTCCCAGGAAGGCAGTGAGGTATGCAAAAGTGATGTGTTTCCATGGCCCCTGTTAGTGAGCAGATGGGCTGCTGCTTTCTCATACTAATTGGACTACTTCAGTCAACTGTGGCTTTGTTCCCAAGTATTAATCCATCGACTTCGAGGCTGGAACTCTCAAAGAGAGAGTTTACCGTGACCAGGTGGCCTAGGCAAGCACAGCTATCCAGGTGCTGCTCATTCCAAGGTGAGTGGATTTTTTGTTTGTACATACCTTCCTGTTTGGACATACAGGAGCCTCAAAGACTCCAGCTGGAATCCAAAACTACAACTCATCCTGATCATCTTGCAAACGTCCTAGACAGATGGAGGTGTTGTGGAAGTGCTTTTGAAGTACTCCTCCTTATCCAACTACCATCATTTCTACCTTTTCAATGTTATGATACAGCAGCTGAGCTCGTGCCAGCACAGCCAGCCAGAGGAGTCTCAGGGAAAGCCAGGAGAGAGCATAGGCTGTAATGGAGAGAGAACAAACACCTAAGTTTTGAGCAAATGCTTTCTGTTTGCCTGGAAGTCTGCAATCATGCCCCTCCCACACCCAATAAGGAAACAAATATTCCAGTTTTGTAGAAAAAATTACTAAAAGACGAATGAGTAAGTTTAAACCATTGACCAGGTATTGCTGCGTATCAAACCATCAGTGATAGACACTGATCTGTCTTGGAAGGAGTATGAAGAATTCTGTTAAACTGTATACAAAAATACCTTAACTCTAATAAGAGCTTAGCTAATAGGCAAGGGGCTGCCCTTCTACCTCTGCTTTAAAACACATCATCTGTAATGCCTTCTGGTATGTAATGATTTCCATGCTGTCTGTTAAACTTCAGAAATAGTCTGAAGTGCTTTGGGAATTTTTCCAAATCTGTTTTTAGCACAAAAAATATCATCCAACTTGTTGAAACTATTTTTATTTTTTTTTTCAGGATCAAGTATTTCTTTAAGAGTTTGCAAGGGACAAAGCTTCTGACATGGAATTTAAGGGCAGTATGAGAGTTGGATGCAGATGACCTTTCCCTGCACTCCTTAAAAACAGAGGAGTTAGTTGGTGTGAGAGCGTCCTCCAAGGAAGCAGAGGTTTGAAATCTGTTATCTGAATTAGTCAGAAGAATGTTCTTGGTCCTTGTCTCCCACATCCCAGCTACTGCCCTAGGTATTACGTATTATTCTTTGTTGTTGTGGCTTTTGCACAGACACCGAAATCTTCATGGAGAAAGCAAATGAGATAGTTGTGTGCAAGTGGAGACACGGGAAAGTGGGAGAGTCCCCTGTTAATACCTAGCTACTAAGAAAGTGTAGGACTGCACTAGCAGAAGGTGGCTGATACCTACTTTGGGATGAACAGTTATTTCACTAATAGGGCATCACATAAATGCAAAATAGAGAAGTGGTGATGCTAGGACTTGAACTGCTGCCACCTTCACCATGTGAACAACTTAGGTGTTCACAGTTACGAGACTGCTGCATTTATATATATACTTCTTCATCTTATTGTCTTCTGGAGTGAGACTTTTAAAAACCCTACTTTTTACAGGACAGGAAAAAAGCTCTAGCAGTTGTTCTGCCTCACATGTTAAGTTGCAGTTATATTCCAGTGGAGAAATCACATCATCGACCTATGTTTAAAATTCTGGTTCTGCCTTGTATTGAGTATGGCTATAATAATATCCTTTCTTTCCTCTTTCACAGGCAGCAGGAGCTTTTTACATTCTATTTCATGACAGCATGCTGGAGAAAACTGACCTCCTGACCTTATTTAAACTGTGTTGGTCAGTAATACTATAGTCATTTTGCTGTTAGATGAAATGAGCAGCAGGCTGCATACACAGCCCATATCCTTATGGAAGAATTAGGATTGTGCCATATCTATGCATTGTCCTGGCAACGTCTGCCAATCAATGTGCAACGACAGGACCATTTTAGGAACCTTTATTCCCAAAAGATATTGCAGCCATAAGAATCTGATAAGGAATCCTAATCAAACTGCCTGTGATGTGAATAACTTTGGACAGCATCCTACCTGTCAGATCCCTGGTAATGTGTCACCAAAGGAAGTTGTGTAGACACAACACCGCCAGCAGTGCTGGAACAATTGCAATAGTTCATTTGACCAGAAACACATTTTTATCTTTTATCAGTCAGTAAGTTCCATTAATATAAATGAGCTCACATCTTATTACAAATAGATGAATGAAATATAGAATATTGAATAAAATGTTGCTCTCAGACAAATAGATTAATGGACTTATAGTTTGCAGGAATGCAATGAACTTTACTTGTCCTGAAATAATTTCTTTTGGATCACGGGAGGAAGGCTGGATACTTCAGCAGACAATGCAGTTTTGGTTCGAATGTGCAGGTAGTGATGAACACAAACAGGGATGTTGCCTCATGGTTACAACAGGATCAGATTTTTCCGTGCTTCCAACACTCCAAATATGCCTAGGAAGCTTTTTAATTTTTATTTTTCTTCGCAATCAGGAAAAAGTAAATATGCTACCCCTCTTTGCTTTTTTCCCTTTCTCCTCTTTTCTGTTTTGTAATCTTCACTGCAATTTGAATTGTTTTTCTGCCCAGAAAGAAAAATTAGAGTTTTCTTATAGACAGGAGATCTTTACTCTTTTTGAAGACACTTATTTAAAGCAGAGTGTTAGGACAACATTTGTCAATGGAATTTGCACTACACACCCTGTCTAGGCACAATCAAAACTCCTGTTCCTCACCTTTCACTAAGAACTAGAGGGAAATATGGTCCCTACCCATGAGCACTTACAGTCTGATTTAAAATGTTGTTCACAGTAATGCTATAAAATGCATCTTTCTCCCTACAGCCACAGCTGCCACTGTGCATAGACATGTCTTCAAAAGGCTCCTGATTTAAATTCTCCCCAGTGCCTGCAAGCTGAGAACTGTGGCTTGGATGCATGGAAAACCACACTGATACATTGAATGCCACTCTGACTCTGGTCACTTTCTCATGGTTAAGTCATGCAAATACTTAAAACACAACCATTGCAAAATTGTTTTTTGTGACTGGTTTATAAAATAGGTCTATCTTTTTGGAACATCTGCAGTATATAGATGATTTTGGTTCAAGGAAGCTAAGTGAGATGGATGGATATAGTCAGATGAGAGTCTCTGTTGAATTTTATAGTGTTGAATTTTTCTGTTTACTTGAAAACAAACAAACTGCTCTTAATTATTGTTTTCTTAATGAGGGTAATGCAAGCAAAGTGGTTTAGATGTACAGCATATCAAAGCAGCTGTTGAGAAAGCTCTGATGTGTAATAGTATGAGAAGACAGGATGGCAAACAAAGCTGTTAGTTTTTCAATAGCATGAAAATTATTGTGGAGATAAGAGGAAAGAAATGGAGAGGGGTGTTGGGAAACAGTGAATTGCAGTATCACTGTAAAGAATAGAAAGGTGTATTTTCAGAGGAAAAATGCTAAAGAGCTAGGAGAACTGAACATCTGAGGAATATTCTTCAAGACAGATACTATCAGAGGGAAATTTAGTTAGTGGGGAAAAGCCAGCTATATTGGCATGTAATGAGAATCTTGCTTGTAAGCTACAGTATGGGTTGTTTTGCGTGCTGTGCAACTTAATGAAGTCACTAGGATTTCATGGGATGTAAATTAGATCAAATACCATCTCCTGATCTTACTGAGACAGGTTAGTTGCGTTAGAGATTTGAAGGCTTTTTACTGTGCTTGGTGAGAACAGCAATAGGAAAAAGGGGGCTGATAGCCTCAAGTGGGGATAGAGATGATTCGAAGGTGGAAAGGGATGCTGAGTTAGTAGGACAGAAATACTACAGTACAAAAAGCTCAGTGTTGAGACCCTTTTCTAGTGGCTGGAGGAAGGCAAATGAGGCATTCCTAAAGTCAAGACTCATTAGCGTAGTAGCCAGAAACATAAGATGAGGTTACAGTTTGCTGATGGTTATTTGGAGTAATAAAGTGTCTACTGATACACCAGAAAATATTTTAGCTTTTTTTTTAATAGGTGTGTGCTGAAGGCAAGTAGAAGGGTTAACACATTTAGGCCAAATCTTTCTCAAATAAATAGAATGTAGTTAGAAAATGGACATGAAAGGTAAATCAGAAGAACAAACCAGAATATTAATGCCCTTGTAAGAATGATTTCTATTTTGCCTCTCAGAGAAATTTTGGAGGAAAATGCAGCAAATTGCAAAAGTAAAGTAATTACTATAGCAATAAAAAACAACCACCCCAAAACCTGGAGTTAGATACCTACTGAAAATCAAAGGTGGTGTGGAGCTGTATCTGAAGCACTGAAAACTACTATGTAAACATAAGTGTAAATCTTAAGGCCAGTAAAGGATGACAGTTAGTCAATAGGAGGTGAAAAATCAAAATGAAAGTGCTGCAAACATCACAGTGAGGCAAAATAATAATATACATTTATCTAGCACTTAACATTTCCCAATTGTATGACCATTAAATAATGTGGAAAGTTGCATTGATCTTAGATGCATGGAAGGAAATAAAGGATGTGCCGTATTTCTAGAAACGCAATAGCTGTGAGCAAGCTGATATTAGGCTGGAGAGCTACATTAGAGAGACACTGTGACTAAGGAATTATGGGTAATTTAAAATAAGTAAGAGGGAATGAGTGCTTTCTATCTGGGTTTAAAAAAAGATAAGATATACATAGAGGTTAGATTAAGCAGCCCTTGGAAAACAAAGAAATTGGTCTTTGCGGTTGTAATGGTGTAAACTGGAGTCTTTAAGAGAACAAATTGGCAAACAATAGATTATGTCTTTCTGAAGAAAAAAATTAACTATGCTATTAAAAAATGTTTTAAGGAAATGCACTGGTAAAGAGCAACCATCACTTTAAGATGCCCAGTGTGTGTTTGCATACCAGCTCCTTCCTGCCAGGGACCCCTGTGACAGCCCCAGCACCCTCCTGCCTTGTGGCAGGGTGGGAGAGCTGTGTGCCCTGGGGCAGGCCTGACAGCAGACACAGGGCAGGCAGGGGTGGGTCGAAATTTAGGCTTATCCTCAGCAATTATGCAAGAGCAGCTGAAAGCCATGGGTCAAAAAGGCCACCTTCTGCAGACCATATTATGCCTTATGTGCTCACATACTGACTTGATTGTGGGGAAAAAGAAAAAATTGAAAAAAAAAGATGATGGTCTGTCCAGGTAATTAGAGATGTGACTGATCTCCCTAGGGCTAATTCTTTATATAAAAGTTAAACATATGTCTAGAGGGTTTTCTGCATACACTCAGAAAGTTCATTCACTCTCAAACTTGAGAAATAAATCAGGGTAAAATCATAGTAATTGACAGCTCTTAGGTGCAACTTACTTTTTGATATTGCCTGTTGACTTCGCTACAGGAGCAGGGACTAAGCAGACAGCATTCATGACCCAAGCTCTTAGAAAAGGAGTTTGGGGGTGAATTTGTCCGTTCACAGTCTTAGACAAATTTATTTTTGTAGGTGCCATATGTGAGGGCTTTTCATAATTGCCATCTGTGAAATGACAGGCAATTCAGGCAAAAATGTGCACAGTTGCAAATATTAGAAAATATGGCTATTATAAAAAGTCATAAGAACTTTATGTAAATGTTCCATCTACAATGGAAGGGCCAGATTCTAATATCACGCATGATGCACAGTAACAGATTTTTCTTCGGTATGCTGGGATGCCCACACTGCATCTGAGATTAGAATCTGTCCTAGAAATGGATTATTGGGCTATGAAACAGCCAATGATGAGGAAAATCAAATTTTACTGAGCTTTTTTTTCCTCACCCTTTCTACTTGAGTTTCGGCTTTCAGCATAGTTCTTGATCTTTGTAATTTATTAGAAAAATTGGCAGTAAAAATAGTGACAAAATGTAAAAAATCTTTATCCTTCCTAAGAAATATGCATCATCAAATTAGGACAAAGAAGTGAACTCTCTATGCCCAGTTGCTCTGAGCAACTATCAAACTATGTCTATGTGAAACGTTACCTGAAGCAAACAACAGAGACTCCCTTACCAGGGGGATTCCCCAGATTCTATTGGTAGCAGTATATGTCTGGTGTCGTGGCGGTTGCATGCAGGTTAATGTACTCTGCAAATCTTACAATCAGCAGCAGTATCTTAATTTATTTAAATCCCAAACTTATGCTCTTTATTTTCCCCTATATCCAGATACTGTCATTTGTTCTTGTCTCTTAGGGGAGGAGGTAAATGAGATTTGGATACAAGCCATAATTATTTGGGGAAAATCACCCTGTGGCATCGATTTACATGCAAAATCTTGCCCTGCAGCAGCTTGACAGCTAGATAAGGCTAGAAAGGCAAAGGCTACAGACCTTCTCTCCTCAAATGATGTATTTATGGCCCCTGTCTCTGGTCTTCAATTCACAGTGACCCAGGTTTAGTGAGAGAAGTTGGTGTGGCTATCCCATTCTCATCTCCAGAGCAACCCAGCACTGGCCAGGTAATAAACTCTCCTTGGATGTGGGAGATTTGATTTTCTAATGTCATGGAAAAATGAGTGGTGTAGTGAACCCAGCTCCTATGCACTGCCAGAGGCAGAGCTGTATAAGTCCTGGCAATTAGAAAGCCCCTTGTAACTTTAGACTTCTTCAGTATCAAATAGAGCTGCAGCAGGGTTTCCATGATTTTGGATTAGAGAAGTTTCTTGGAATGCTATTTAGAGTGCAAAGTTTTTGAAGTGCAGAGTGTTACTAATGACTTCCATGGAAATCACAGTAGCAATCGGTTCTGAAAATGAGGCCCCTTGTCTAAATGGCCAGGTATGAAGGAGCAAGCCCTTCAAAGTGAAGTGTTTTGCTGGATCATTATTACATACCCATTTAGCATTCAACACACAGGATTCTTATTGCAAACAAAGAGCTACTTAATGCAGACAAAATTCCAATAGCCGATTCAATGTTTTTAGCAAAGGCTAAAACCACAGAAATGGTCATTGCAAATGTTTTTCTAAGCTACGGTTTCTCAGTTGTTTCTGAGAGCAATACCCTTGTGTCAGTGATGCTTCTGAGACCAACAGAGAGAAGCTTTAAATCTCTATAACTCGTAACTGAAGCGATGAAATTTCCATGGCAAATTGCTTTTGTCTTCTGGAAAATGTGAAAAATATGCCACTGTGTAGGGACAGAGATCTGCAGGAAATTTTTTTTTTTGGTTAAGACTGGCTGTGCATATTGTGTAAACATCTTTGATCAAGATTTTGCTTTTCAAATACTGTTAACTAGCCATCTTCAAATGTTCTGAAAACAGAAGAACTTCATTCATTTTACATAAATGCTAGCTGGATGCTGTAGAATCAGCTACTTCTTAAGGCATATGTATTTAAGGTATTCCTTTTCAAAAAAGTTTGAGTATAAAAATCATATATCTGCTCATCTTTATATAATAATGTTAATTCCAAAATGTCTTTTTCTTTTAAAACCATAGTAGTTTTTATCAGAAACATTATGGAATGTATCTGTGGTTGCAGATTTTTAAGCTGCAGCATCAGCAAACACATCAAGTTATACAGGTTACTGCATCAAATGAAATTTGAATGCTGTGCACCATGAAAAAGTATGTGTCACATCTCACTGCCTCCTTTCCAGTTGTGTTCTGGTTTCATACAGGGACACTAAGGCCTGTATAAAATCTTAGACTTAGAGAATTAATATGCTGCTTTGTAATGAATGCTGAGCACACAAAGGGGTCAGTCTGTACTTATAAATTTGTTTTCATTCTTTGGCCGTTTCAAATTAACTGAAAGGTTATTGATGTCAAGTCTCTAGTTCAAAATCTTCTATTATCTAGTCAGTTTTAGGAAGGTTTTGAAACTGTATTATATTGTTGCTGATGCAGCAAATTATTAGAATGGAATGGAAGATTTTGTTTGTATGATATTGTGAACAATAATTGGACTTTGGTGGTGAACATGAGGATCTTTGTATATTCTTTGCTTTTTTATGACCCCTCTGACCCTTAAGTCCTCTTCAATCACACAAATCTCCATGTATACAGGATAAATAAATTATTTTATTGTCATAAAAGAAAGTAAGAACAAGTGATTGGAAAATACTGTGTCATTAATTATGGTCCCCTGCTTCATTATGACAACATCATGCAATCAGTTTTATGGAACTTATTATACATAACTCTAAAATTCTTGTTCTACCTCTTAGTTGGTAACATGCCCCAGGAATGTGATGGTGGAATAGCTAAAACCATTTGTCCTTGGAAATATTTGTTTTCTGGTCTTGAAAAGCATTGCTTCTCCCTTATCCAGGAGTTTGGATAACAAATTTAAAAAAAAAAAAAGAAAAGTATGTGGCCTGCCATGTTTCAAGTGTGGGGTTTTTTTTTTCTAGATTAGAGTGATATTTGAGTGTCACATGATTCTATCAATAATTACAGTGGCTATATTCTTAAAAAAAATTTTTTTTCTTGATTTTATATTTGAAACTAACTAAAACTTTTTTTAAAAATCTCCCGTGAATTCAGGTGAGGGATGTACTTGTGGTAGTAAATAGCTGAATGCAAGAGTTCATACCAGGGAGCATTAGACCAGACTTACTTTATTTAGGGAAGGAAGTACTCCTTCACTTCAAAAGAAAAAATAAAATAGCACAAAGTGAATCTTGAGGACACTAAGTCATTAGTCATGAAAAAGAGCCTATAGAAATCAAACTCTTATAGATCAGCCAAACAACAAAGTGCATATTCATATCTGTAAAAAAATTATTTCAGGCCAACACAAATTTATTGAAAACATCTGCTTCCCTAATTAGCATACTGAGTACTTATCATCTTTGCTTGTTCAGAATGCCAGACTGTTTCATTACAACAGGAGGTATTGTGATGAAGAAAAGTTCAGCCAGGACTAAAAAGTAGCTATAGCTATCAATTCTTTTAAAAACAAAACATTAAATATAAATACAAATTTTTTTGCATTTTATTGTAACAATAAAAAATTGTAGTACTAGTAGTCATGTATCATTAAACCTCTGCCAAAACATGAAGCACAAATCTGCCACAAAATTTTCCACTAATAATAAAATTTCAAACTCTTTCCTAATGGAAAATATCCAAAAAGTATCCGTTAAGCCCTCCAGTTCCTCTTTTAATGGGATATTCTGAAAATGTTTTGTTTCATACTGACAATGTTTGGGGTTTTTTACACTGCAAGATACAAATTCCAGAGCTCAGTCTGTTAATCAGCACAATCTGTTAGCCATGAAATAATGCAGATAAACACCTTGTTTTGGAGAATTATTAATAGCAGGTTCAACTAACATTTGTGGCAGGCCCAACAAGAGTATAGCTGGCTCAATCCCTCTTTTTCTTGCATTTTCATATTGTTCTTTGTAATTGTCTTAAACGCTAGACTCTGGCTTTTCAGCATTTCGGCTGTTTTCTGCTCTTAAATATTACAAAATATCAGTTCTTTTGGCTGAAGTCAAAAGCAACTTAAACAGAGATGTGATGTTCTACCATTTAGGGCTGCACACCACTTTCTCACTTAAGACAATGAGGAATGAAACAATGGCTACAAATAGAAGAAAATTTTGGCTCTGCAAAAAAAATTCTGCCATTGTGATCACCAAAACCTCACCATGGACTAAGCAGACTCAGCCAGGGTGTTGCTGAGATCTGTATCATCTCCACCAATGACTCATTGTATGCCTGTAGTCAAATCATTTAACTGTCTCTGAATCAAATTCTCCTTTGTTGCAAATCCATGAGGCTTTGTGAGTTTCCCTGTACATGTGCCAGCTGAGGATTTTATCCAAATTCTTTCTCTGGAAAATGTCAAGCTGGTGAATGGACTCGGCATTACCCCTATAATATTAAACGTTCGTAAGATATTTTGGGCTTTAAAAATTAAAGGTAGTTACCAGGCTGATAAAAAGTGATTTGTTGACTCTCACGCTACTGATTTTAAGAATAACACAATTTAATTTTGGGTAGGGATATGGCAAGCTGACCCTAAATGAGTGCAAATGAATATGCAAAAATATTTTGTTACCAGCTAGCACAAAGTTAAGTTCTGCCATTGTTTAACAGAAAGACAAGGTTGTGCTACATTTCTGACTGTTTCCTTTCATAGGTCTGTCAATCAGGGACATTTCAGAAACTTTCTATATTCTAGATTCGGTTGGGTTTTCTTTCTCTTTAGGCTTGCAAGATTTTCTACTACTTTTCTCAAAAAAAGCCCAGACTCTTCAAAGTGAAATATTGTTAGATTCAGTCACATCAAGAAAATTTGTACAAAATAGCTGCTTTTGTTATTATCACTTTTTTCAGCAGAACTTTCAGAACTTTCTTGACCCTCAATGATTTTGCATATTGTGAAATATATTGTTTTAAAGTAGTATTCTGTCAGCCAGGGGAAGGACTACAAAAAAACTGTCAGTAAAAGAGAGGTGGGCTATGATTCTCAGGTGTTATGTTGGTGTTGAATATACAAGATCACTTGTGCTAGAGCCATGGGTGACACCATAAAACTCTGAATGTTCTTGAACTATTGCTGTTGTGGTAGCTAATTAGGCTAGATATAAGGCTATTCTGTGGTGAGAGAAATTTATTTGATTGCTTTTCCCAAAAGTTACTGCTTTTAGAAGTGGAGCTTGGGGTACAGTGGATCCAAAAGATTGCTTTATTCTTTGATGACAGTTCGCAGTTTTTTTAAAAGTCACATCCAAGCATAAAAAAATGCCTTGTGATCATTTTATTACTTTATTTCTTGTTGAGTGTAACTAGTAGTGGAAGCTCATTGGTAGGATTCCCTCTCTAACTAGTGGTTATGGATATATGAGGAATCCTCTCCTCATAAGGGATTCAGATACAGTATTTCAGCTGTAGCTTCTGTGAGCATTAGGTCCAGCATTAGCTTCCCCAGATTTTGCTTAGAAGTAGAACAGGCATTCTCTGCAGAACTAACAGGAAAACATTTTATGTGCAGCTGCATGGAAGCTTTAAGGTAATTGGTTGGCTGCTCAGACTCACCTCTGTCTGCTGTAGCTACTTCTTCTGTTGGGGGAAGTGAAGGTTCATGAGTCGTATGCGGTAGCTCTGCAATGGAGAAGGGCTTTTGAAAGCGGGGAGGTTTGCCTTTCAGGAAGAACAAGATTTGTAATAGGAGGAGGTCCTGCGTGGAAGTTCAGGGAGACAAATTCTGGATAATTTGACATCATTTATGGGAGGTTTCTCAAATTTTATGGGAATGAAGGCACTGATACTAGCCCAAAAGAGATGGCTGCACACTCCTGAGATGCAAGTTGAAGAGGTGCAAATCCTAGCAAGTTGCAATACCTGGATTTGAGTATCATTCCAGGAGGAAGAGATTGTGATTTTTTAATGGATGGTAGACAGTTCACTGAAGAAGTTGGATAGGAAATAATAGCGTGCTGCAGAGGCGGGAAGGGGGCAATAAATGAGGTCGTATACTGCATAGGTCTTGGTTAAAGTGATTCCACTGTATGAAGGGAAAATTGAAGTGGTGATTAACTTAATTACTAAAATGTGTTATTCGTATTTTCATACATTGCTTGCTTGTTCTCAACATAGAATCATAGAATAGTTAGGGTTGGAAAGGACCTTAAGATCATCTAGTTCCAACCCCCCTTCCATGGGCAGGGATGCCTCACACTAGACCATGTCGCCCAAGGCTCTGTCCAGCCTGGCCTTGAACACTGCCAGGGATGGAGCATTTACCACTTCTTTGGGCAGCCTGTTCCAGTGCCTCATCACCCTCACAGTAAAGAATTTCTTCCTTATATCTAACCTAAATCTCCCATTTAAGTATGAAACCATTACCCCTTGTTCTATTGCCACAGTCCCTCATGAAGAGTCCCTCTAGATTGAGGGGGGTAAGTTCTTATTTTGAGAGCTCTGATTATAACGGTACATCTTTTGATAGTGATGTCTCAGGGTTTGGATCAGTTCTTTGCTGGCCATGTAGCAGTATAATCTTCACAGGCTGTCGGGGAGGTTTTATTCTGTTGCATAAGGGTTTTCTGATGTAAAAGGAAACTGCATGTTTTAGGGAGGTGTGCCGCTGCCCCTGCCTTGAAGAACATTTACAAATACCAGAGAACTGATATGTTAAATGTTGCAGTGCTAAAAGCTTCTCATTGTTACAGTTTAAACTGTTACTTGTAATTAATTAAAGAGCTTAATTAAAGAGCCAAAGCTAAAAGTTCCACAATCTAATACTGCTATAATTGATGTGCTTGAGTCTGAACTGAAGCTCTGTTGCTTCAGTAACTACAGAGGTATTTCTTAGACTAAAAATACTGTGTTGAACATCAGGAAGTCAAGTTATATCAGCTTAATATTAAATTAATATTCTTTCATATACATCATTATCTCCTACCATAAGCTGTGCAGCTGTTCATGAAATCTGCACCCAGTTTTTGACCTATCTTTAACAGATATTTTATCAAAACCCCCACAATGTCTAACCTTAGAATTTCTTAAGGTTACCTGTTAGTAAACGAATACCATCTTTTATATATGTATGCCAGCAGTGTCATGTACATGGTCTGACAATGACGTGTATTTAATGCTCCTTCGTGACCCTTGTGCATGTAAGGAGCAATAAAAATGCACTTGTGACTTGTATATGTCATGGTCAAGCTTAATCTTTCATGACTGAAAGAAGCTGAGCTTGTAAGATAGAAAATAGTGCAATAGCTGCTTCTTATTCTGGAAAATGCTGTTGAGGTTGGTTGTATATGCTAGAAATATCATTAGATAGTGCTCTGTAGAGGACTATCTTCAGCCACATCATTGGAGGTATTGAATTTGTAGCAACCCTCCTTAGGTTAGAAAAGTGATGGCATCATAGAGCTGATAGCTTTTCAGAAACAAATATTTGACAGATCTTTAAAAATACATTTTACTGCATTCCTTAAGTCTCCAAATATTTCTTAGTACCCTCTCACCTACTGTGATTGCTTAGTTGCACTGCAACTGTTGCAAGGTTGGCAATTTTTACGTTTAACATCAGCCTGGTTCCCAAGAGTGAGGCAAACACTTTAGTATTGTTGAGACTTGAGCATTTCAATGCAACCTGTGAGGAAGGCTAGTAATTAATAAGGATGGTGGAATTTGGACCTAAATTAATGCCTGCAGTAGCCTTGAAGGTTTGTGTTTATTGCCAGCCTAAGCTATTGCTTCTAAGGGCTGGCTTTGTGTATTGATTACAAGAATTTATTTTTAACAAATCTCCTCTGATAGCCATTGTAAATCACTGCTTTAACTTTTAATTATTGTCTGAGCAGCTGGTTTTCTGAATTATATTCAATGTCACAAGGTTGGTTTTTGTTAGTTTAAATACAGGCTGTTAAATACAAGGTGCCTCAGGTTCACCTGATCTAAGGAATAAGAAATCTGAGAGGATGTAAGATAATTTAGCTGATGTTTTAGTGAGAGGATGTTAGAGACTAGAATAAGTGAATGAAATAATTCTAGCAAAGTATGGACTGACACAGTGACTTCAGATCATGAATCACAATTTTTTCTTCATATAATTTTTTCAACTCACGTTTTTTCTTCTGAAAGGACACATTTTTGCAGGGAAAGAAAGGGAATGCTGTAGTGCTTTCACTGTAATATTTATCTTGTTCAATTAGTATGAATTTTGAGTATATAAATTGGCGTATTTAAAAAATGAAAAGGTTGGGTTTGTTTTTTTTTTTTTTTAACTTAATAAATCCTTTAAATTCTCCTTTAGTTATTACAAAGTAGCCTTGCATCTAATATTTAAATGTTAGCTAACAGCTTTTTTTTAGAAGATGGGGAGGGCTTGGTGTCTAACACAGACATTAATGGAAATACGAATAAATTGTTGAAAGTGTATGTTTACTGATACAGTATACTTTTTCACCCCCTTTCTCTTTGCTTTTTAAAAATTGAACTAGCCTCAGGTAATAGAAACAAAATTTAACATAAGAGAAACATTGCTTCTGGAGATAAAATTGAGGATTATGATTTATAGCTTTTAGCATATCGTAATAGTATCTTGAAACAATCTGTATTTTGAGAGTATTATGAGATAATATCACACGCATTCTGGAATTACACGCTCTATGGCAGTCCAGTGAGTACAAATGGTCATTGCAGGCAAAATCACAGACTGAATGCAATGAATGAGATTGTGTATTTGATACACTTTATATTCAAAAGCTTTGTGCACATTCTTGCATACAAAACTTTGTTATGGGTAAATAGGGAACATACTTTGTATACATAGCAACGAACTTATTGTTAATCTAATAAGAGAATGGTTACTAATCCAGGTCTACTTATTGCAGAAAACAAAAGAAAAGAATGCAATTTCAGGAAAATACCCTTATCATGAAACAGTTGCAACTGTTGCATGCTCCGTAGTAGCCTTCCTCTTCTCTTTAGCATTTTATGCTTGCCCTTCCACATGCAGCTCCCAGTTCTTCATTACGAGGAGAATTCTGACTTCGCGAGTTTCACCTACCTTGCTCCGGGACCCACTGAGTTAACTAATTAGGATTATTAGCTTTTTCATTTTTTGTGGGTTCTGAATTTCACTTATGCACAATTCCTTATATATGTATATGTGCTCTTTGCTCACATTATTATCTGTAAGCCAGTTCTATGGTCTCCTTCCTTTTGTGACAGTAATTAACTAGCTTTCCAGCACCTGCAAGGGACCTACAAGGATGCCAAAGGGGGACTTTTCATCAGGGAATGTAGTGATAGGACAAGGGGTAATGGTTTCAAACTTAAATAGGGGATATTTAGGCTAGGTATAAGGAATAAATTCTTTACTGTGAGGGTGATGAGGCACTGGAACAGGCTGCCCAAAGAAGTGGTAAATGCTCCATCCCTGGCAGTGTTCAAGGCCAGGCTGGACAGAGCCTTGGGTTACATGGTCTAGTGTGAGGCATCCCAGCCCATGGAAGGGGAGTTGGAACTAAATGATCCCAAGGTCCTTTCCAACCCTAACTACTCTATCATCCTATGGCTCTATGATATCCCTGGGGCCTCTAGTATCATCCTCTGCCTTTATTTTAAGGCCACTACCAACATCTCATGACTGACAGTAATTTTGAGAGCAGTTTTGGGTACCTTATGAGTGACCTGGGGATACTTAATCATAGCTTGATGTTACATTTAGGGAATGGCCATAGGATTTAGCATATGTTTCTTTCCTGTTCAGTTTGGTACTGATCCTCCCTTCTAGAGGCTATTTAGTTTCTAACTCTGTCTTTCTCTACTGAAATGAAATAAGTAATTCACTGCTAAACCCAGGCAAAACAATAAATCTAAAATTAATGGTATAATACTTCAATCAAGTAGTGCAGAACAGCTGCATAACTTCCTTGTAATTTGGTCCTGGTGATTCTCTTTCCTGGAGAATATCTACTTTGTATATACATACAACATGCATGCATGTATCTCTATTGCTACAGCAGGTTCTTGGCAGGTTTGTTTTTCTGTATATCAGATTAATGGCCTGAAATTTCTTTCATAACAGTTATTTCAGTAATTTCCTCTTACCTGTAATTTTCATTCCCAATAATTTATCTAACTGATGTTCATATTCAAAACTCTGGATACAGTAGAGGCAAATTATTGAGCAGCTCATGTTACCTTCAGTTGAATTCCATGTTTACGCAGTAACTCAACAGCTTTAGGCAAAATAACTCAACAGAAACTTGTAGTAGTTATCAGTAATCAGTTGTATATGACACAATGAGAATTTTCTAATAAATGGAATCTTTATCCAAGATAGCAAATCAATCCTTAAGGTTTGTTCCTTCTAAGCTAACATGTGGTGGACAGTTTTTAGCTGGTATCTTTTTACACCGTGGGGAAAAAGTTTGAGAAAAGGCCTGAGAAAATATTTATAAACTTTCGTATAAAAAAGGAGCCTCATGTTTTTGGAAAATGACACGTCTACTTGGAAAAACAGTGATTTAGGAAACGACGTAGAGTACTGAAAAACTCTTAACATTGGGGGTTGCATTTAAAAAACACTTGTATGCCCCTCACACAGCAGACACTATTACAGAGCTGTATTCTCAGGATTCTCTGAACTGCTGAGAGAATTATACTCATTTTAAATCCAGCTTGAAAAAAGCTTATTTCAATAAGATAGTGACTTGTGTCAGTCACTGATGAAATTTCAAACAAGATACTCTGGAATGGTATGGTATGATCTAATCTCAAATCTGTCCCTGTAGTTTTTTTTTGTTTTTTTGTTTTTTTTTCCATCTGTATAGAGGGGAGACAACAGTTAGATCAGTAGATCCACTTTACCCTTGCCTGGGTACATAGTTTTATTTTAAATGTGTTTGAAGATTTTTCAGTAGCTGTAATGGAAGTCCCACATGACTTACACAAGGCTTCTGAAATGGATGCCATGGAAACTTCGGCCTTTCTGGTGACTATATTCTAGTGAGTATTGAAGAGAAATTCATTTCGGTAAGGTAATCAAATTCATGCTGATCATGATAGGATCAGAGATATATTTTCCAGATGAAGACAAATGTAATTCTGCATGGCTCTAAAATGAATCATATCTATTGATGTAATTATGTCTTGCATAGAAAGATTCCTTATGAGAAGCAGTAAGCAATTATAGTAGTGGTTTTACTGGAAGATAAAAGAATCTAACAACTACAGCAGCACTTCAGAAAATTGATGAGTTGTGCATAAGAAAGAATATTTAGCCCTCCTCCTAGTAGTGCTTTCCTTTACAAAATCAGAATTCCCCTTTCCAAGCCCAGTTAACTTTGCATTTCTTTTGGTTGCATCTCTGCAACTGTACAGTTTCTATAGTGGTAGGAAAGCCATTAGAATGGCTGGTTGGTTTCTTGGTGGTTGGTGATCCTGTTCATTCTTTTCCTGAAAAGACATTTTTAAATCCCTACATGTTCTTATTCTTCAAATCTGTGTTTCTGGCCTGCTGAATGGCAATCACAGCTAATAGCTCCCTTCAGCAAACCATACCTCCTGCTTTAACTCTGTCTCTGGAACAGATAGTCAATTTAAGCTTGTATTAAATGTGAATTTTGGATTGGATTGTATGGTACTCTCCTATTGTGAAAGCTATGACTTTATAGCACTCTATATAAAGCCTTCATAATTCATCACATGTTCTCATTTCTCTACGTTCTGGGTATATGTATTCTATAAATCACTTTACCTTTTATAGTCTCTTTACATCTCAAAATAAATTGAAACCTAAAATTGAAGTGCAAAAGTAATTTATTCCTGAAAAATCCAATTGGTATTTATTACGTTAGCCATTTGATGCTTCCCCTTTTTTTCCAGCACTTACTGTTTACACTGCCATCCTCCTTGGTCAATTCTTACAGCTTAATGTTTATGTGTCATTATTAAAGAGAACAGTAGTCTTTGAGATGCTTTCCATAGCACCATCTGTGGTCAGAATCTAGAGGAAAACTTGAAGGAGTATTATAGGTAGTGCAGTATAGCTACTGCTTACTCACAGTATTGTAAGTTAGTTGTGATTTGACAGACTTGATCAGCTGGATTCTGTTTAACCACTTGCAGGAGACTGCTGTTCTCAGTTGCATAGAGGGAACCATATAAGAGGCAGACCATAGAAAGACTCCCACTTTTACATGGTTACGTTTTGTGATTACCTCATTCTTAACATGGTCATGCCAATTTACCACAAGGAGCTTGTTTCCAAGAGTTTCAGATTTTTGCCAAAGGCCTTCTTTTGAGGATCAAAGTTGATGTTACATGTATCATAATCAAAACTCTGAGTGTTTTGTGTACCATAAGAGTTCATACCAGCTTCAGCTCATTCAAACTAATTTGCATTCTAGCTGTGTTTCTCATGTTCTATTTGGGAGCATTTTGCTGCCCCAAATAGAAGCAAACTCTTACTTTATGTGTTCAGATCAGTGTGTCAGTGAACATTAGGGGCCCCTGTGCAGTGTGCACCTACTGCAGGACTGTTGGGGCCTTGGGACTTTGTATTCCTCTCTCTGGAGACTGATGAAGAAGGTGTTGAGTAACATTGACTTTCCCTCACTGTTGGTAGTTGTTGTTTTGCAGTACCCATTAGCTCACTGTTGACTGGGATTTTACGTCTTTGTTATCGCTTTTCAGTAGTGTTAGTCATCTTCAAAGCCTATAGTGCATCACAGCCCAGTACCTTTCTGAAATTGAGCTCATCCTAAGGCACCGGTTGCAGAAGTCATCAGAAAACTGTGTCAACCTTGGAGTTGTCTACAGGTAGCCTCAGGCACAGGATTTATTAAAAGTCTCTCTGTCTCTTCAGAAAGCAGAATAGACATTTTCTCTTTCTGCCTTTTGAATCTTACCAAGAAAACCAACATTCTGGCTCAGTCAGTGTATTTCTGAAGTCTTCATAATACCTTTTGGGATATTGTCAGAACCAGCTTCCTCACTCGCTTGTGATCTTTATGCACATAACAGCAGAGCATATGTTTGTATCAGTCTGTTCCAATCACTACATGCTATAATAGACCCTGCTGATACATCATCAGCTTCCAGGCTTACTTTTTCCAGATTGAAGGCAGTCTGCCTTTTCTGCTTAGATTTCACCAATGTTGCCATCTGTCTAAGCTAGGCTGTAGTTTGCTGGGTTTATATTACTGCTTTGGTTTTTGGTCCACCATCCATCTTTGCCATAGTTATTCCCTATTCCATAAGATTGTCCCTCTTTTCTGAAAGCATCAAGATGTATTTTTCTTTTAGTACAGCTTCTCAGATAGTCCTTCCCACTGAACTCCCCTTTTAATCTGAATATGTTTCTCAGTTTGGAGGCTTCCAGGAATTGTCTGGTGCTGCAGGAGTCTTCTGTCAGGTACTTCATAGCTGCTGGTCCATCTCCATGTGACTGGCTGAAAATATCCTCTTTCCATTGGCTTTCTGCTTTGCACTAACCAGCAGAATAGGTCTTCTGCCACCTGTGCTTCCTAGCTGCCTTCTTGCTGCCCAGAACAAATGAAACAACCCATTTTTAAAGCTCATGTATTCTACTATTTCAGCAGAACATGCTTACCTTTCTCACTGTACTATTTTTTTTACTTCAGGCTAATCTAGGTCATTGGTTCTGGCTGGACTTCTCAGCAGCTCAAGTAGAGTTGCTTAAATGAAGCCTGGCTATTGCAGGTGACAAGTTTGTGTAAGATGAACTATGTGCTTTGTGAGGGTTCTGATACTGAAGTGCTGCAATTCCAGCTAGTCTAATATGACATTTATTGTGTTTTCATGGACGTGACAGAGAATTTGAGGGTGTTCCTAGATCTCTTGATTTGGGCTGGAATTTCATACGGTGTATCTGGAGAATATGACATCCTGCAAATGGTACTATTCATGTGTCACACAGATTTCCAGTTCTGTATGTGCATCTGATGAACTTTGTTTCAAATTTTTTAGCAACCATTGGACCTCTGAAAATTTCATCAGCTGCTTACATTTAGCTGGAGATGAAGCACATCTTTTTTCAGTAATTTCCCCTTAGAGCCATGAATGCTAGTCACTAATAAGTGAAGAGAACTGAAACAGATGCCAGAAAATTAAAATCAATTGATTTTATGCATAACATTAACAAGGCATTTTATCTTGGTGACAAACAGCGCTATCTTAAGTAAGCATTCATTTGACCTAGTGGCTTTGATATCAGTTGCTATTAATATCCATGTAGCACTCATTAACAAGTCTGCAGCTTTCAGGGATTTAGCTGAATAGTAAACAAAACTAAGCGTGAAAATAAACTGACCTGTAAGCAATAATCCTCTGGGGGAGGAAACAAACAAACAAACCCCCCAAACAAACAAACAAAGTAACCCCACAAAAACCCCGAAGGAAAATATATTAAAGGTAGTCCAACATAATACAGAAGATTAATAACCTAAGGGGTTTAATGAATACTGTCTAATAAATAGAAAATTGATATTAATGATGAAGACTTTCTAAAAGTCTAATTGTCTCAAATGGGATATTTAGAATAAGTTTATGGAAGTCCTGTTATGTGGCCCTAGGAACAAATCAAACAATAAATGGATGACCAGCATAAATGCATAGTTAATGCTGTGCACTGAAATGAACTGTACCAAAGCAACTTTCATGTTCCCAGAAAATTGAAGGAAGCTCTCTAAAAGCAATTAATTTGCAATACAGAGCTGATGAAATATCATTTGCAAATGTTTCTACTGTGTTGGAAGGCTGAAAAGATAAAAATGCAATTCTTTTCGATTACAAAGTAGAATTGAAATTATTTCAGTGCCTTCCCTCAGTTCACCAGCTGTGTACCTAATCTGGTATAAGGCCATAAGCTATCTTTGAACTTCGTCCTCTGAAAGTTACTTCAAAATTCTTGTTTGGTCTGTGTATCAGATTCGCAACTGTATCGGAAGCCTTGAGTCAGTTTTTATTCACATAACAGGACAGTTTTTTCTTCTTCTTGCGATATCTGTATTTTAAGATGGCGGGTTTTTTTGTTAGGTTTGGTTTTTTGTTGGTTTTTTTTTTTTTTTAAACTAAAGTAAAATTCAGTAGCTGGATCAATGCCATTTCGTGTCAGGTAAACCTACAATTCAACAGGTTTTTTCATTTCCATTCTTTAGCTTACTATTGTGATGGTACTAGTTGGAGAAGGAACATTTTAATTATTGAAGCTGTGATGAGTTCTGATGGTGCCGGGAAAAGCTAGAGCTTTAGTTCTGTTTGTGGCATTCTGTATGCAAGTAACTCAGCTATCAGACAAGGTATCTGCATTAGACCTCATTGGAGATCTCTCTAAGTAAACAGAAGCATTGCTATTTTTTTGGTTTTGTTGGTTGGCTGGGGTTTTTTTGAGGGAATAGCATTAGGAACTATTGATTCACAGCCTAATCCTTCTAAGTGAGAGAACTTAAAATTAAACAAAGCTGTTCAAATTTTTATTTAATGAATGGTAAAACAATACTGCATAAAAAAGGGGACTAACCTGATGCCTGTTAATGTTGATCGCTTGGTCCTTTCAAAGTAAGTGTCAGACTCCCTGTGGTCCAACCAGAGCAGGATTTTTCTGTTTGTAAAAGAAAAAATATTCAGTGTTCTTACAAGCAGATTTGATCCAGCTCCATCAAAAGTCAACATTTTTTTAATTCTGTTTAATCTGATTCCTATTCTGTAGCCAGTATTACACTAAAATGTCAATTCTAGTGCTCCTATAGAGTATAACATCAATGGTCATTGGCACCGATGGACTGAGATTTCTCCTCTGAGGTTTCTCACCAGATAGTACCTCTCTGAACAAACTCTCTCTTATGATATGAAACATCAAACATCAGAGAGGCAGGATTGCTGACAGCACTGCAGTATTGAAGACATCTATCAGATTCAGAGATATATTATATTTGGTTTCACAAAAGCCAGGGAATGTCAGATCATACAAGAATCAGTTCAGACTTGCAGAATTTCCTCACGGTTTTAATTCTAGGGCATCGTTTATATCCCTCAGTGACATAAACATGATCTCTGATCACATGTTTGCTTTGAAGAAGCAGCATGTATTTGTTGGTTCTTCTTTGCCGAGTACATCTCCGAAGACATACAAACTGAACCCTGCAGAATTTGTTAAATTACCAGTTCCTCATTATGTTTAGATTATAATAATACTCAGGGTATTTCTGTGGTCTCTGCTTGTTTCTGTGGCATTCATCTATGCACATCAGTTATAGCAGAAGTTTGCTAGTTTCAGACAGTTGAAAAAATACCTGTATCTCTTTTCATACCTTAATCTGACAGGTGTTTGTGTCTTCATCTGAAAGAAGCAGCAGAAGCGTAAGACAAATTAGTGTCTGTTTAACTCATTCCTGAGTGCGCTGGGCTTCCTTGCAGAAACAACACTGTAATAAATCTTTGGACCTCATCTTTTTTAAAAGCAATGCTATTTTCCTCTTCAGTGACCATCATCATCTCATTGTGTTGCATCTCATCAAGCAACTGTCTCAAAACAACAGAAGAATGTTTTTAAAGGCCTGCTGAGTGAAAGTAGTTTCAAGTACTTACGTGGTCTTTTATAGGCAGGGCTACGTACTTGGAAAGCGATGATTCTAGATAAACCTTAGGTATGTGTTTTTTTAAAGGACATGGTAAACAATTGTAGAGCTCATAGAATAGATGACCAAAGATAATAGTGAAAGTGCAGAGTGTAGATGTTAAAATTACTGGATAATTATAGGCTATTTCCAAATTTTTTTTTTTTTTTAATGACGCATTGGAATTAGTTGGTTTTTCCTATTTTTCTGTGAACAGTTGGGAAAAAAGAGGAAGGGGAAGAGGCATGGAGAATTCCTATATTCTAATGCAGTGATTTGGGCTCTTAACAGTGCTTTCATGCCATGCTAACACTTCCACCTTGAGAAAAAAGACAGGGAAACCACTTTTTAACAGAAAAATGGAGGCCTTCAATCTCATCATTTCAGAGAAAGTGTTCTAAAAGCTCTTTCTAGACAGGATGGAAGAATTTTAAAATTACCATAAGGTGTATCTGTCATACTTCAATCTGCTTTAGAAGTCACATTGGGAAAGCAAAGTACTCCGTGAGATTTATTACCTTACATTCTAGCAGACATCTTGAGAAAATCCATCTAGTAACACAGGAGTTGGAAGAAAGCTTGTACAGCTAATTTGTAGCCACTCTAAATACCCGCAGGTGAAACGGTGCTTTAGTTTAGGAAGATGACTGGTTGACAGTCCCATTTGAGTAATCATTCACTAGCTGGGTAGCCACATTTCTTTTCAATGGCTTACTTCCTACACCTGGAAGTAGCTTCTCTTTCGCAGCAGTTTGTTGTTTAACAAGATATAAACACTACTCTGAAGTGCTTTCAGTGTGATATTTTTTTTTTAAATTGCATGATTTTTCTTTGTTTTACATTAGGTTTATGTGTCCTATAGAGCACTGGGGCTGAATGAATGTCATGTGATAAGACAGACAGATGTTATCATCGCTCCTGCCTAGACTACTGCAGAATCTGCACAGTGAGCGGAAGAGGAATGTCAGGCAGATACCTAGTTTCATGGTTAAGGCAGTAGAAAGCTGCCTCAGAGAAACAGACTCTCCCTATATCCCATATCCGCCTATGTCACAGCATTCATATGTAATCTAAGCAAGTAATCTGAGCTGTAATTTTCATTTTCTTGACTGCATACTGTTGAAATCTCAGGTGGCAACCCTTAAGTTGGGGTTATTCTTTTGTGAAGCACCAAACAGAAACCAAACACTGGGGCCAGTACTGCAAAATACCTTCATTAATGACGAATGCCCCCTTGGCAAGCTTGCAAAAGGCATACAGAACTGGGAGGACAGGGTGTGCTGCCATTCTGAGGGACCACAACAGGGTGGAGATAAGGGTTGACAGAAACTTCGTAAGTTCCACAAAAATTAAATACATTTACAAGCAAGTGAAATCTTGTGAAGTTGAGGAAAAAATCGATATAGGGCAGTATGAAGAACACTGTCAATAGTGGGCAAGCTGCTACCATTTTTTTGGAAGGGAAATTCACTGCAAAACTTCTGATTCCTTGAGACCTATCTAAAAGTCGTACTGCAGTATGTATGCTTGCTTTTGATATCCTAGATTTTGGATCACACCTTATCATACAATACAGATAGACTTTTTGTCCCATCTTTTCAGGTGCATGCATTTCATTAGTTACTATTTTGTCAGGATGGACTGGAAAGTTTTCCTTTTCAGATTTCCAATACTAGTAGCAATAATCACATGTGAAATACCTGAAAAGGGGTTGTACTGATAACAAGAGGCAGTTGCAGTTCCCTTCCCTCATAAGACTCTTGAAATCTATAGTAGTGACTTCCAGAAGAGACAGACCACAGGGAGGTTGCTAGGACTTCTTCCACTGAGTAGTTTTAAAGAACTAATCAAAAAGAACTCCTTGGATATGAGCTTTTTCTAGATTGTTTTCATTTAGGAGTAGAATACTAGTGAGTCAGCAAGAAGAAAAGTCTACGTAATCTAAGATCTTTACAATATTTTTCAGATCTGCTCCTGGGCAAATAGTCCTACTGTACTGGAGGCAAATTATTAGAAAATGGCGTATTAGTGTCTTTATTTATAGTTCGAGACTCAACAACTCAGTGATTTATATTTTCGATTTAGTCACACCAACTGATGTAAGAAATAACTGGAATACAGGTATGACCTTGCTCAAGTAGACTGTATAAAATTCAATGTAGCAAAGCTTGTATATTGAAAATTGTGCTGTAATAAAATGTTTTTCGCATCGTGCATCTTGCCAACTATGTCAATACAGTCTAATGGTTTAAGCAAATTACACAACTAAAGAATTAGAAATGTAACAGGAAAAAGGAAACGTAATATTGGGTTTGTGGCAAGAACTCATTTTCTATGATAAAACTAATTTGTGATTTGATCTTTAAAGCAGAACACAAAAAGACTACTGAAACACTTGAAAAGCAAGGCCTATTATAGAATAAAGGAAGTGTGAAGACAAAGAAATAGCCTGACAGCAGCCTAGACAAGGGCAAAGGAACTCTTTATTGGTCATAGTTAAACACTGTATTCTTAAGAAAATAATTTAATTACTTGAAATAAGGAGCTGATGAAGTTCTTGGAAGGGAGAACAAGAAATAGTTTAATACAAAGTTCGGGTTTAGTTTAATTGACTGTATTTTTATCTTCACTTAATCTTCCTTAATGTATTCAGGCAAAAGAGGAAAGGTACTGAACTAGTGGAAAGACAGAAATTCAGCTTAAAAAATATAGGTTGTTATTAAAGAGTTTCCTAGGCTCCATGTGCTTATACTGGAAAGAGAAACAAAAGGAGTGTGAGCAACTTAGTGTCATAAACACAGGAAGGTGGGCCCAGTGAATACCCTCCTTGGAACAAACTTCCTGTCTCATGTGGAACATGTGCATATTCTTCTGTAGG